>NC_020188.1:189267-347715 GCF_000315915.1 Henningerozyma blattae CBS 6284
ATTTGATAACCACAAGAAAAAGCAATAAAAGAAAGAAGCAAGAGCATATCTGTACTTTAGTTTTGCATAACAACTAGCACATACATACTCACACGTCGTCATCATGCTATCTTCCAAGGAAATACGTATCATAACACTGCTTTTCGTCGACTCGGTCTTTTGTATTCTGGAGTTGAGTATTGGGTACACTACGCACTCGTTGGCCTTGATTGCAGATGCCTTCCATATGTTGAACGATATAGTCTCGTTACTCATTGCACTATGGGCAGTGAATGTGGCCAAGAATAGGAACGCCGATTCGAAATATACCTATGGTTGGAAACGTGCGGAGATTCTGGGTGCGTTGATGAATGCGGTGTTTCTTATCGCGTTATGTTTCTCTATTATCGTAGAAGCATTGCAAAGATTGATTGATCCTCCAGATATTTCCAACCCACGTCTAGTGATGTATGTTGGGTTCTTTGGGTTGTTATCGAACATCTTTGGTTTGTTTTTATTCCATGATGGTGCAGGCCATGGAGGCCATGGTCATTCTCATGGGTTTGACGCATCGGATGGCAATGCCAACGATTTGGAACATTCTCATGAACATTCTCATTCTCAACAAGAATCGAATTACACCTCGTTATCATCCAGTAACCCATCTACAGAAGATATTAGAAATATCTTGCCCGATGCTGTTGTTTCAAGAGTTATTGATGAACGTACCAATTTGTTGCATCATCAAACACCTGCAGGCGGTGCAGATTTGGATTCCAAACATCCTCTATTGACGAATGGTACTACTTCCACCACTACTGTTGTTTCCAATACGAGAAAACAACCAAAGAAGGCCAAATCATTAAACATGCAAGGTGTGTTTTTACACGTTCTTGGAGATGCTTTGGGTAACATTGGTGTTATTGTTTCTGCGTATTTCATTTGGAAAACCGATTACTCTTGGAGATTCTACGCGGACCCTCTAGTTTCTTTATTCATCACCATGATTATCTTTTCCAGTGCCATCCCATTATCACGTAAGTCGTCCAAGATTCTATTGCAAGCCACTCCATCCAACGTTTCTGCCGATGAAGTTAAAGATGAGATTTTGAAAATCGACGGTGTTGTGTCTATCCACGATTTCCACATTTGGAACTTGAACGAATCGTTTTACATTGCTACTTTACACGTCTACATCAATGAACATCCCGAAAACTTTTCGCAAGTGGCTCTTTTGATTAGAGATATTTTCCACAGTTATAACATTCACAGTGTCACAGTCCAACCTGAATTTCTACTAAACGACGAACAGTCCCAGTCGAATTCGAACTCGAACTCGAACTCGAACTCGAATTCGAACTCTGCACCATCAATTACAAACCCAAGCGGCGGCAGTAGCCTCGACCACACGACTGCGGTGTTGCCTCAAGAAAACCACCCATACGGGTCTACGCAGGACTTGATGTCTTATTGCATGGCTGACGAAAGAGCCAAATGCAATGCTACGGATTGTTTAAGACACTGAATTTCTCTTTTTGATGCACTTGTCCTTGCCCTGCTTACGTTTTTTTAATCATTTTTTCGTTCCGTTCCGTTTCGTTTCGTTTCGTTTCGTTTATTCCCGCTCCCGTTAATAAAAGTTTATTATTGTTATGATATTATAATTATATATATACATTTTTTACCATATTTAAAAAAAATAAAAAAAAAGGAAAAACACTCGCACAGGCACGCATATTGCCCGAGAATGGCCCGTTCGGTCTATCAATATCCGTCGTCGTATTGTATATACAATTAGAGTAATTAATTATTAAGTATTATATGTCATATATTATATCATTTTCATTGAACCTAACTATTTTCCTTTGAGTGTCGGAAATGAAAGCGGAATTTCTTTCAAATAAAGACGACAAATCGGAGCTGGATTCGGAAAGATAATCAGAATCGCTGTCGCTGTCGCTGCCACTGCTGCCACTGCTGCCGCTGCCGCTGCTGCCACTCCTCTCTTGCTCACTTTCGTCAATTAAGACCCCATGGATCACCGCAGTGTCTTCTTCGTCTGTGTCTTGCAAGCCTAACCCCTCCACCCGGTCCAGCTCTCCTAGCGTCGCCCCTGGGCCTCCGTCGTTGAAGACATACTCGCGCAGGATTTTTTTTCTGTAGTTCCTGATCATGGGGTTGATATTGATGTAGAACATGTCGTCTCTATTCATGATGTTTTTAAAATAGTTGAATTTGAAAAGATTGACGTTTAGTTCTGTTCCGTAAATCGTAGCGTCGTCCAACGTCCCATTGACAGAAGAGACGTACAAGTTTATAGGTGGTAAATTATCGATGTATCTCTTCGGAGTTTTGCTTAGTATTGATTTTTCGGGATTCTGGACGCGGTGCAAGGGAGTGTGGATAGGGCGACTGAAGGATGGGTTGGTGTAGTTGTAATTGGCTGTGGTTGTGTTGCAAAGGTCTAATGGCGAGACGTCACATGTGTTGCGTCTTTGGTCGTATATCGTGAGAGAGGGCATTGGGGGCAAGACACGAGGGATGTGTTGTGGCTTGGGCTGATAGATTCCGTCGGTGCTTGGCAAACATTGACTCAGGTGCGAGTGTAGGGGAGGTAAGCTGACTTTGTTCAAAGACATCGTGGTGTGTGTGAAACGCAATGGACTACAACTTACAAATCTTGCAGATTGCAAATTGCAGATTGCAAATTACAAATTACAAACTGCAAATTACAAATTACAAGTCACGAACCAAACCAAACCAAAAGATCATCAGATGCTTGGTGATCTTATATACCTTTACAAATACAAACTTAAATACAAGCGTAACCGCAATTGCCCTGGCAAGTGCCCTTGTAATCTCAAATGCAACTCCGCTTACCAAGTATATGATATCATATCGCATCGTGAAACTTTCACACTCACACCAATGCTATGCCCATACACTCACTAGCAGATTAAACTTTCACCTGGATCTGGCCCAAGTTTCGGCTCGAACGCCAGGAGCCGCGGCTCTACCGTTTCTGTCTCGAGCATTGCTACGCCGTTTTCTGCGGCCGCAGAGATCCGGCAAATGGTTGTTTCCCCACAGGGCATGTGTTCCAAAACAAACACTCGAGAATTCGGATATACTGGCGTGCCTAATGCTTTTGAATTTTGTTCAGTACTTTTTCGTATTTGGCAGTGCTCCGCGGTGTTCTGCGGAGCCTGTGGGTTGGGTGCACAAGGCACCTGTCCTAAGGTTGCCGTAACGTTACCCGATCGGGCCATCGGGCGTGCCCCTCTGATTGATGCCAGAATTCGGATAAACTTGGGAAATGAAGGGAAAGTGCTGATGAATAGAAAGCTAGCTGGAAATGGTACTAAATTACTCAAGGCAAAGGAAATGAGATGGAAATGAAAGACTAGAATAAAATGAAAAGAGTGCGGTGTGGAGTGTGCAGTGCAGAGTGCAGTGCAGAGTGCAGTGCGAAGTACGCAGTGCAGAGTACGCAGTGCAAAGTACGCAGTGCGAAGTACGCAGTTCTGCAGAGATACCGTTGTGCCACAGTTAAGAAAGATAAAAGAGACATAGTCTTTGTGTTAAGCACGGTGATTTCCTGTACAAATTATCGTACGGTCGGCACAACCTTACAGGATATGCGAGTGCAGTGTGCAGTGTGAAATTACACCGGTGCTAATTAACCGGCTGTTGTTATAACATTCGGACTCCATAGCCGGGACGTCCAGAACAAGGAGTCTATGATATACACACATATACACATATGCACATATACGCATATACACATACACACACACACACGCACACACACGCACACACACACACAAACGCCTGGCCAATCTATTAATAGATACTCACACAGGGATACACCCACGCCTAACTGCAACGTAGGCCCCGCAGAAACACTCCGGCATTCTCCCATGTCTCGTGCACCTTCCGCATCCGGCAAGTATTGATCGCACAGTGATGTCACACGTCGCACGGGTTTTCCGTTTGCGGCAACCCCGCTAGACCCTGTGCCTCCGCAACAGGAAATCGCACATCTCACCTTCGATCTCGATCCAGAGCGATCGGGACACGTGTGTGTAGCGGCTGAGTTGCCATGGTTTCCCAGCACGTGTTGCTGCTCCCCTTGGGCCTGACCTGGGGCTGCCCGATGGAGTAATGCCTACGAGCCGACGCATCTGTCCAGGGAGATTCCGTCCAGAGCAGTCTGCAAGGGTCCTCAGAGATTCGGCCCTGATCGAGCCAACAATCGGTCTTGCCTACGGATTAGGCAGGCTGGGGTCTGCGTCTAGTGGTCAGGGTCTGGTTTATGCGAGTTTCAGGCTGGCATGATGATGTAAATGTTGAATCATAGGCCTTTGTATTGCATCACGGGCGTCTGCAGGTCGATATATCGGGAGTCATCTCCGATGCTCGAGCCAGGGATATTTCGGCTTTGCTCTACCCTGATGGGTCTGTTGTGTTGGGCCTTAGACCTTGGGCCACGCGCTCATACGCAGTTGCAATCCCGACACCACTCCCGACGCGTCGATCAAATGTGAAAAGAAAAAAAAATCAGCAAACAAATCTCATGCGACTATTTCAAGACCATAATACGAGAATGCCATGGTACGAGAATGCGTCAATACGAGAATGCGTCAATAGATCTCAACACCCCCATCGCCCAACCATTCGCCCACCTAGCCATGCAACAACCAGTGATGGTCCAACAAATCGCCAACGAGCTCCAAACTTCAGCCTACTCCTCCTCACCTTCTCTGGCCAACCGCACAAGACACTCTTCTCATCCTCAACCTGTACGTGCCTCCCCCGCCCCCGCCCCCGCCCCAATCCCGTCTCACAAACTAATATCAAAACATGAACTTCCAAGAAAAATCTTCCATTCTTCAATAGGTTTCATCACAATCTACCTCTATTCCTTGGGTTCCATCGAATACTCTCATGTGAAATACCCTCTTATCTTCGCCTTTCTTGTCCTGTTCCCACTCGACTTGATCAGATTGAACTCCCCCACCATCAACACCCTCTACTGCAAAGCCGTGGGCTTTTTGATGAGACAAAGCGAAGTCAACCATTATAATGGTGTCTTATGGTACCTTCTGGGTCTAACTTTCTCCTTCACATTCTTCGAAAGAGATATTGCCTTGATTTCTGTCTGTCTATTAAGTTGGGCCGATACTGCAGCCTCCTCCATTGGTAGAAAATTCGGTCATTTGACACCGAAACTCATCGGTAATAAGTCCCTAGCAGGCTCCTCGGCGGCTTTTCTCGTCGGGTATATCACTTGTTTGACCTTCTACGGTGTCATAATACCCAAATACGATCCGATCAATAAGCCAGGGAAATTGATGTGGCTTCCACATGAAAATAAACTATCGTTAAACAATCTCTCCCTATGTGGTGGGTTCATTGCTTCCTTAAGTGAAGCTATCGATTTATTTGGTTGGGATGATAATTTCACAATCCCTGTATTCTCAAGTATTTTCTTCTATATAATCATTACCGTTTTCCAAGTATGAAAGAGAGAGAGAGAGAGAGAGAGAGAGAATATTATATATTATTATTACATAGGATATAATACAAACTTACATGAATACGTCCAATCATTTCAACGATTGTGGCTTGGCCTTACCGTAGTTGGCAATCTTTTCCTTGGCCATATCACCAAACCCAACCATAAACACAGTTTGCCAAACTCCAAGTCCAATCCTGGGTGTCACACCCCTATATAACCCTTTAATCCCGTTCGTATTATAAACATATTTCAAAGTTTTCATCACAGTCAAATTTTGAGGTCTATTGGGATCATTAGTCTTGGATTGCATCTCAACTCGAATAACTTCAATAGGTTGATTCCAAGCACTTAACCCACCACCAATGGCACTGGCCAAAATCTTTTCTGTGACACTCAACTTATCGTCACTCCCCTTGTTTTGTATTTTCTTGATACCGTTTTCCACCAATCTGGAAAACCCAAATCTTGACCCCCAATTGGTCATCTGTCTCAAGGCAACAGCATTCACACCTTTATTGATCCCTCTCCAACCTTCTTTAGCCCAAATCACTTTAAAGACATCCCAAGAGGATTGTGTAACACCAGTAGACGCCATATTCTTACGTCTTGTAATTTCTACAGTTTTCATACATGTACAAAACCCCATCGTCGTATAACTTTGAACAACACCACCGGTTATACCACCAACAATACCACTCATGAAATTCCCCGCATTGGCCACACGTGCTCGATATTCCACTTCGGATGATACAAATAATAAGATCCCACCTTTAGTACAAGCTTCAATCCATGCCCATGGAATCAACCCTTGATAAAATCCGAGAAACCCACCACGAGACCAAACTTTGGCAATCGATTGAATAAATGATAAATCTCTATTAGCTGCCATCGTGGTCTTGGTAACCTCAATGGGTTGACCCAGAGTCGTCACTTCTGTCATCGTTAATACAGCCCCCAAGATTATATTGGATGGTGTAACTTTTTTTTTTTCAATTTTAGGAGTAATTTCTGTTGACATTATTTTGGAATTTTTTTTAAAACTTTGTTTTATTTTGTTATATATATATATATATATATATATATATATATTGATTAACTTCTCCTTTTTATCTGATTAGCAATTTCTTAACGTTGGATCGTATTTTCTTATTGAACAAAATGTCTTTGTTTGTTATACGGCAAATAAAAATTAAAATTAAAATAAATAAATTAAGACTTCAATAGTAAAAGGTCCCCCTTGTCTAAATCTGTAAATCTTATTTTCTTTTTGTTGTTGTTAATAGTTCCTATTATTTTGGTATCTTTATACACACACACACACACACACACGCATATATATATATACTAATTTCTTCATTATCCCAACTATTGCTCATCTATAAAGCGTACGCCAAATTGCGTATTATTCGTCACCAAAAAGGGCACTGATCGAGAAGGAATTCTCTGAAATCGCGTGGGAATGTTTTTGAGAAGTAAAATCCCGGAACGGAGTTTCCGGATAAGGCAAATAGTCACGTGTGGCTGGATTGCACGTGACCGAATTATCTTTCGTCCGAAGATGTCTTTGGCGGCTAATTTTATTTCAATTAGAAAGCCTTTGTAATACTAATTCTTGTCTACCACATCTAAATTAGGATTCCACTCCTCCGTATTGGTTCAAATATGCTTCACCTCGAGTGACTGTTCTTCTTTTCTTCCTTCCTAAAAACCATGAACTACTAATACTGTCATCGGTAACAATATCTATCTTCCATTTCCAACTCTCAGTCATTCCATCATTATAAAATAATTTGGCAAATTGAACAATGTTCCCATCCCAAACTCCAATTGATTTGATCCAATCACGTAACCCGTGTGCGGTTAACGGTTGGTTATCTACTCCAAATCCAATATTGTATGAAACCCAATCAACCACTCTTCTTTCATTATTTTGGTTTTTATTATTATTATAACAACTATGATTTCCACATTTGCTACTCTTTTCATTAGATTCAGTAATAACATTACTCTTGGTATATATGCCAGACCCATTATAACCAGAGTTATATTGTTCAGCAATATCATTTGCCATTGCTGTCACATTATAATGTTCTAAGTGTGTTGCTGTATGTTTGCCTAAATCGGAATTCCAATGAATAGAAATTACTTCTAAACTTTCATTTCCTGCTAATTTCTTCGTACTATTAGCCACAGTTAGAATTGGAACTCCGAGACCTACATTGAAAAACTTGGAAACAACATCGTCATATAGATCATCTGGTGGATATAGCATAGTTGTTGAATCCTCAATATTACCTGCTGGGTACATATGTGTCGTAGTGTTCAAACATGAATATTCAAAAGAATATCTCTCTACAATGGAATATCCAATTGCATCTTGGCCTCCATTGATTACTTTATCATGCATATATTCTTTATATGCAACATAACTTGTTGTAACACCTGCAATCGTAGCAGTAAGTGTTAATCCTAAGATTAATGTCCAACATTGTGGTGTAGCTGGTAAAACACAAATTACTGGACTCAATCCTGTAAATAGTGCAGTAGCAGCTGTCAGGACTAATCCTGCAATTGCAGAAACTTTCCCTAAATCCCAATAACTTCTTTTTATAAAAATTTCAGTGTTAATATTTTCTAATTTGGGTATATTTCTAATGAAACTATTACTCGGACTATTAGAATTTGATCTCGAGGATTTGAATTGGAAAAATATTACCATTATAAAAATTCCCATCACAAAGAATTTTCTAAAAATTTTATATCCATTTGAAAATAAACCTCTAAACATTTCTAGAAAAAAAAAAATTCAAAAAAAAAAAAAAAAAANAAAAAAGTGGTGTCTTATCTATTACAAATAAACAAAAAAAAAAATATACTAAATATACANAGTGACTTAAAACTTTTTATTCTACCATACTAAGAACTTAACGGTTTTTTTATTTTTTTTTTTAATTTTTAAAAATAAAAATAAAAGAAAATATACTAGTTTCGGTGTTAGTCTACAATATATATATATATGTATAACTTTATGGTATAAAAATATTTACTATTTATACTTGACATAGAATTACCTTTTTCTACCCCTAATTTTTTTTTTAAAACGGCCATGAGCAAAGGGAGTTTATATGTGAATATATCGAAAATAAGTGATGAGTGGGCGGGGACTATTTCTATGTACTTTTTTTATAAATTGCATATGTTAAAGGGTTTACAACAAGTAAGGTTGATTTTTGAAAAGGGGAAATTCGGGAATTTTCAAATATAAAATATATATAAGTCTTTATTGTTAAACTATTCAATTGTAATCCTAGATGGTAGGGTAACTGTTTTCCCATTAAAATTCTTTAGTAATTACTTATTGGTATAGGCGGGTATAGGTTAATAATTTTATTAATAGATGAGAAATAGTAGTGTCGTAAAAAAAAGTTTGTTTTTTTAAAAATAAGTTGCTTTAAAAATATTGTATATGAAAAATAAAAATAAATAAATCTAGCAGGTTTGAATATAGCGTATAAATTGTAAACTATTTTTTTTTTTGTTTGTTTATGTTTTTTCTATTTATTGGTCATTTTAGTTATTTTCGACTTATATTTTTCAGAATATTATATTAATAAGATGTAAATGTATAGAAATGCGAATATAATTTTCGTAACAGCCCTTAAAATTTCTGGCCTTATTCCGAATATTAGTTTCGTATTTTGTGATAATAACAGGTAATCTACATTACTTGATATATAGACAATGTGTTCTTTAATACCATCATCTGATATAGAAATACTTTTAACCTAATAAAATCTAACAAGTAAAAATTCAAAGAAAGTTTGGTAATTCTATCTTCTCTAGCTACATCTCTCACCAAACCAAAATTGAAATAGATAATTATATAAAAGTAAAAATGGAAATATTGAAGGGTAAACTATTAAAAAATGATGGCATTGCTATTCATTTTAAATGTCACACCCTTATAGTAGTGTTTAAAACAATATAAATATGTGCTAATGAGTTGATGTTTCTCGTTCAAACTGGAAATTAACTCACACCTTTATGTAGTTGTGATTGTTAATCCACATATAATAGACTATGAGTGTACTGCAGTCACTAGGGTATATTAAAACCATAATATATAACTTAATAACTACAAAAAGATTTGTACTGTACATTAATTTTATCAGATTAGGCGAGATTCTTCAACAAACTTGATTCTTACACATCAAATTTCATGTACTTAACTATATATACCTTTCTCTTATACTGACAAGCGCAAATAGTCTTTTTGTAACAAATACCATATACGAGCAAGAAAAAAAGAGAGGAAATGATTTAAAATTTAGATACTTTTCAAAAATTCACACTTCTTAAGATCTTTGAATAGGGTTATTTTTCAATGACGGCTTTGTTGAATGCAACGCATTGCATGCACATGCTAAGTGATGATTACATAACTAGTATCTGTGTTTCAAAAGCAAATGATAGGAATCTCTGAGAATTGATAGCTAAAAGCATCTTTGAATCGGTAGGAAACTTGGTTTTGCAGCACATAGTTTAAACCCGGTCGTAAAAGTTTGGAAAAAATGCATATATTTCGGATAATCATCAGATAGGGAAAGAACCCGAAAAGGTAGTGCACATATCTTTCTATAACCTGTATACTACGCAGTTTCTTATAGGTTATTTGAAAAGTTGATATTTGGGAGTTGTTGGTTGGTCCTTTTTTTTTTTTTTTTCTTCCAAGCCATCAAATAAATTTTTCAAGGTAAAATAATTAATTAATGATTACTAAGAACTATATTCCCATCACGAAAGGTTTTACATTTGTAATCAAGGGAATTAAAAGGAGAAGATGCATCATGAAGCTATTCTAAGTTTGTAAAATTGTACTGTATAAAAAGTCACCCATTGTAGAAACAATTGAATCCCATTGTTCTGTTCGTTCGATATTTAACCAATAACCTTGGCTTGTTTTATAATATTGCGATTTATATTTCACAACCAACCAACCAACCAACAACAACAAAATATAATCATTACAAAAATGTCTGTCTTAGTCTCAGGTGCTACCGGTTTCATTGCTCAACATATTGTTGAGGCCTTGTTGAATGAAAATTACAAAGTCATCGGTACTGCTAGATCACAAGAAAAAGGTGATAATTTAAAAAAACAATTCAACAACAATCCTAATTTAATCATGGAAGTGGTTTCTGATATTTCCAATGTTAATGCCTTTGATCACGTTTTGGAAAAACATGCCAAAGATATTAAAGTTGTATTACATACAGCATCTCCTTTCCATTTCAATACCACTGAATATGAAAAAGATTTATTAATTCCAGCTAGAAATGGTACCCTTGGTATTTTGGAAGCCATTAAGAAATATGCATCTCAAACAGTGGAACGTGTTGTTATTACTTCTTCTTTTGCGGCAGTTTATGATGTGGAAGCTCCACCAAGTAAAGATTTGGTTTATACTGAAAAAAATTGGAATCCAGCCACATGGGAAACTGCTCAAAAAAATGCTGTTATGGCTTATTGTGGTTCTAAAAAAATCGCTGAAAAGACTGCCTGGGATTTCTTGGAGAAAAACAAAAACGTTGTCAAATTCCAATTATCTACAGTTAACCCAGTCTTTGTATTTGGTCCACAACTTGCCTCTAGCAGTGTTGGTGATACTTTAAATACCTCTTGTGAATTGATCAATGCCGTTTTGAAATCCAAACCAAGCGATGTTCTTGCAACATCAATTGCTGGTGAATTTATTGATGTCCGTGATGTTGCCAAGGCACACTTAGCAGCTTTCCAAAGAGAAAACACTGTAGGCAAAAGATTAGTCATGTCTAATGGACCTTTCAGTAGTCAAACCATTTGTAATGTCATACACAAGGATTTCCCACAATACGATGGCAAGATTGCCCCGGTTGCCAAGGATACCGATGTTGATAATGGCAATGTTTCATTTGTTTTAGATAACAGTGCCACCAAGAAATTATTAGGTTGGGAATTCATTTCTTTACAAAAGAGTGTGGACGATACTGTTGCTCAAATTGCTCAAGTGAAAAATTAAATCCCTCAGACAATTAAGGCATCGTTTTTTTCTCTTTGCTAAGGAGACCTATATAGCATTGTTTCCTATCGGATAACTGATTATAAGACTGTTTATATTCATAAGATTATTAATATTTTTTCATCGATATTTATTTATCACTAGTCATGAAATAATTTGTAGAATTGATAGCTTAAAATATTAATGTCTCACATGCATGGTAGATCTTTGCCAAGATTGTATTGTATTCTCTGTAGAAGCTTCCAGATCTTGATTTCAACGAGTGTCGTGCCCGATAGGGGTAAACCAATTAAATCGTAGCATGTATTCTATTTAAGGAAATACAGGCACATTAATTACAAATTGACAATTTTGCATTTGCATTTGCATTTACATTTGCAATTATATTTATATTTATTTGCCTACAACATTAATACAACCACAAGTCCCTGGAATAATTGCCAAACTTCAACAGAATTCTACCCAGGCAGCTTATACTAAATTTGTCATAAAACGTGTCACGCATATAACGATAGCTTATAATATGTATCTAGTACAACGAGTTAGCAACAGGCACGTGATCAGACGCATTTGTGAGTCATCGAGAATAATTTGCAATTATTGCCACGCGTCCTGGGTGTGACCTAGTTTCCAAAAAAGGAAGGAACTCGAGGTAATTCAGGGTTCGCATTCCGTCTCACGTGCTTGAAAAATTTTATGAGCGGGGACTTTTTTTTTCATAGGCAACCGTTCCGGACAAAAGTCGCAGACTCCGGGAAACGAAACCCGAAATGTGATGCCCTTCCCGTGAGTAACCGTGAATAACCGAAGTTAGATATGCGATTGTTATCAAAGTTTATATTATTACATACACCCACACACGATAGCAGTGATCTTATTTTAGATCACATTTCTTTTTCTTCAATTTATGAATCTTAATTTTTTTTTTTAAGTTGAAAAAGGAAAAATTTCATTGTTTAGCATTATGTGCTTATGTATATAAGCTCGAGAGATATATAACAGATGTCAACTCGAATCGAGTCTTGGCTCTTGCTCGATACTGATCAATTGTATAGTATAGTGTAGTAAAATAAAATAAAATAAAATAAAATAGAATAAAAAAAATCAATTATAATAACAAAAAGTATGACTGCATTGGAAAAAAATATACGGCAAGACATCGAGATGCAAACCAATGATTCAGCTAAACTTCCATCTTCCTCTACTGGAACATCTTCTTCAAAGAATACAAAAACTCGTATACCCTTTTTGAGATCTTTGAGTTCACCAAAATCAACCACTATGCTGATTGATTATTTCTCTCCCAAGAAATCAGTTGATAGTGCATCCATCCTAAAGAAAGATGACATTGAATCAGCCATTTATAACGTTTCCGATTCTGATGTTACTGATGTCGAACATGATTTGGCATCATCTTATAACCCATATGATAAGAAAGATGAAGAAACCCCAGAGGAAGACTTGTCTTTCCCTGAAGGTGGTAAACAGGCTTGGATTGCCGTGTTTGGTTGTTTCTGTGGGTTTGTGGCTTGTTTTGGTCTTTTGAATAGCTTGGGTGCTATAGAAACACAAATTCAGAAATATCAATTGGCTGATGAATCTTCTTCTACCATCGGTTGGATATTTTCATTACAGTTATTCTTCACTTATACCTCTTGTATTTTATCTGGTACTTATTTTGATAGGAATGGGTTTAAAGTTCCTGTCATTATTGGAACCGTCTTACACGTTGGTGGTCTATTTGGTGCTGCAAACTCTACAAAACTTTGGCATTTCATCTTATCATTTGCTATCTGTGTAGGTATTGGTAACGGTATCCTTATGTCTCCTTTGGTTTCTGCTCCATGCCATTATTTCAATAAAAGACGTGGTCTTGCTACTTCATTATCCACTGTTGGGGGTTCCATAGGTGGGGCCATTTATCCAATCATATTAAGAGAATTATTTAACAAGACTCATCCAAATGATCCAAATTATGGATATTGTTGGGGGGTCAGAACTTTAGCCTTCATGGATTTGTTTCTTTTATCCATCTCTATCTTATTAGTTAAAGAAAGATTAAAGCCCACAATCCCGCCGTTACCCGATAAGACTTTCAAAACAAAATTCGATAATTTCGTTCAAGTTTATTTAAAGAATAGTTTTGATATTTTTGCTTTCAAGGATATGAGATATCTCTTTTGTGTTCTGGGTACAGTCATGGGTGAAGTATCCATTTGTTCTAGTATAACTTATTGGGGTACTTATTCTATTTCCAAAGGGGTTTCTGAAAATAATGCCTATATCATCATCATGCTAATTAACGTCAGCGGTATCCTAGGTAGATGGATCCCAGGGTATTTTAGTGATTATGTTGGCAGATTCAATGTGGCAATCCTTACTTTATTCTTATTGTCGTTAGTAGAATTTGTGGCTTGGTTACCCTTTGGCACTAATTTAAATAACATGTATGGTATCAGTGTTCTTTATGGGTTCTTCTCCGGTAGTATCTTTTCCCTATTGCCAGTTTGTTGTGGTCAGATTTCCAAGACTGAGGAGTTTGGTAAAAGATATGCTACAATGTACTTTGTTGTTGCATTTGCTACTTTGGTCAGTGTACCAATCTCAGGTGCTATCATCGGTGGTGAATCTTCTCATGAATACCAACACTATATCATCTGGTGTGGTATCACAGCCTTCGCTTCTGGGTGTTGTTTTATCGTGTCAAGATACTTTTCTGTTGGATTTAAATTAGTTAAATTTTAAAGAAAGAAAAAATAAATCGTTTCGATTTAAATTCACACTCATTATTCATTCGCTATTTTCATTCTTTTTTTTTTTATTATTTTTCACTTTCATTATTGATAGATTTTACGTTTAACTTTATTAAAAACTTAATTTTACTTAATTTTACTTCATTTTTCCATTTTATTTTTTAATAAACATAAATAATTTTATACATTTAGTATTTACATTCTTTAATAATATATTTACATCTTTAAGTTAAAAAAATGGGACTTAGCCAACGAGAAAATTCTATATAGTAATTAATTTTACTGTAGGATAATGGGCTTTAAGACTTAAGTATAAAAAGGTAAATTAAATAAATATAAAAACAAACAAACACTAGAACGCATTGGAAATTGTTGTAATTGATAAAGATATATCAATATACTTTGAACTTAAAATATAGCACCAGGTATATTTACGCTTTCTTTTTTTTTCAATTTTTTTTTTTTGTTTAATAGCAATACTTCATAAGATATAATTCGTTTTGTCTTAAAACTCGTCCATCTTACATCAATGATGAATATCTGTACGCTCAATTATCTACAGCTCCACCAGATCCATTTTCAATTTTCGTTACATACTGTTTGACACAATAATTTGTGACACTTCCCGGAACCGACGCCTCAGAGCCTCTAAATCATCCACCTGACATAAAAAAATATGCGGGACAGGCATTTCTTCCTGATAATGTGACTTTTTAGAGAGAATCATTTTTAAAATGACGAATTACCTATTTTGGAAAAGTTTTTCACTTCAGGAATTTACCATTTTTTTAATGGACTTCAGAGTTTTTATAAGGGTTATATTAAATGAACTATAATTTAAAAATAGACCATTATCAAAATTGCTTCTGAATAGAAAAATTCGTCTTTTTACGGATTGCAAGCGATTTGCTGAAGGAGTTAGTTAGAGTCAGAAATAAAGATCTCGATGTAAAGAGGTCCTCTTTTCTTGTACCTGATTTGTAATCTATTTACGAGTAAAATGTGTTTAAACCAGAAAATACAAAAATACTACTCACTATAGTTCAAGGGTTAAAATGAACTGTATCTGTAACTTCTTGATTTTACTTTACTGTGCCTGTTCCTGATAGTATTGGCTAGGTTAACAAAATACTCATCATCAAACAGAATGATTTCAAATGATTTTGAAATAAATCAAGTAACGCAGGAATTTATAAGTGAAGTGAATAATAAGAGTGATGTAGATGGTATTAGTATTTCAAAAATAAATTATTCTGCTAATTCTAAAGGAGACGAATTTCCCACAGATCAGTACGAAATGGTGGTGGGAAAAGGTTCACTCGTGTACGATTCAGATTCTATATTGAGAGATACAGAAAACCAATTGAATGATAGCACTACTAATTACTTTGATGATGATCTACATAGTATCCAAGATTCCAAAAGTTTACAAGATGAGTCTCAGGAAGAAATACAAAATCAAGGATTTCTACTAGATGATGGAATTTATTACCCAGAAGGAGGGTTAAAAGCTTGGATAGCGACTTTTGGATGCTTTTGTGGGTTCTTTGCATGTTTTGGCATTGGAAATGCTCTTGGAGCTGTAGAAACTCAAGTTCAAAAATACCAATTATCCTCCTATAGCTCAACAAAGATTGGCTGGATTTTTTCCCTAGAATTATTCTTCACCTTTATATCTTGTATTTTCTCTGGTACTTATTTTGATAGAAATGGGTTCAAAGCTCCAGTAATAGTAGGGACAATACTTCATGTGGGTGGTCTATGGGGGACTTCTACTTCTAATGACTATTGGGAATTTATACTATTTTTTTCATTGTTTTTAGGATGTGGTAATGGGGTTTTGATTTCTCCTTTGATGTCTGCTCCATGCCATTATTTCAATAGAAGACGAGGGTTAGCTACAGCATTATCCACTGTAGGCGGCTCTATTGGAGGGGCAATATTCCCTGTTATGCTAAGAGAGTTCTTTAAGCAAACAAGAGAAAATGATTCAAATTTTGGGTATCGCTGGGGGATAAGATCAATTGCAATACTAAATCTATCATTATTAATGTTGTCAATCTGTCTAGTTAAAGAAAGAATAACTCCAATAGCTCCAGTATTACCAGATAATTCGTTCAGGACAAAGATGAATAATTTCATCCAAGTTTATATAAAAAACAGTTTTGATGCCAATGCATTTAAAGACAAGAGATATTTGTTCTGTGTCATAGGTACGATAATGGGTGAAATATCAATTTGCTGTAGTATCACTTATTGGGGGACTTATTGTATTTCAAAGGGAATCACTGAGGCTGACGTTTATTTGCTAATTATGGTAATTAATGTAAGTGGCATTCCAGGAAGATGGGTGCCGGGATATTTTAGCGACTTCATTGGGAGATTTAATACTGCAATAATCACACTATTATTACTGACCTTTGTGGAATTCTTTATTTGGTTACCATTTGGTAATAACATTAGAAATATGTATATTATTAGTATTCTTTATGGGTTCTTCTCCGGCAGTATCTTTTCTTTGTTGCCCGTGTGCTGTGGTCAAGTTTCCAAGACTGAAGAGTTTGGTAAAAGATACGCTACAATGTATTTCGTCGTTGCATTTGCAACATTAATCAGTGTCCCTTTTTCGGGTACTATTATCGGGAATGAGTCAGTAGCTTCTTATAATAGATTTATTATTTGGTGTAGTGCCACAACTTTAGTTTCTGCAGTTTGCTTCTGGATTTCAAAGTATTATGCTGTTGGAGCTGGGCAAAGTATTCGTTTCTAGTAAAACACACATTTTCATTTTGAGTGAATCACACTTTTTTCTTTTTTATTTTTTTTTTTTTTTTTTTTTTTGTATTTAAACATTTTATCATACATTCTATTTTCATATATTTAACATTATTTCACTTTCCTTATGTTTAAAATACGAAATCTTTAGTTGCCAATCTTTCTACCCTCATTAAACTTTATCTAATCGATTCATCATTTCTATGCTCTTTATATTTAGGTATGTATTTATATATGATTCTTTTCAACTGCGTTATTTTAATTAATGTATTCTTGCTGCTTTTAGTGACACAAATTTTATTAAGCACGATTTCGGAAAGCTCTTAATAAAATGAACCAACAATAAATAATTCAGATGAAATCAATTATTAAGCAAAATAAAGGGAGAAGACAAGATATTATAATTCGCCATACCATTATTATAAGGAAGAATTAATGTCAGAACAAACTACAAGGGAAACTAGTTCAGTAGCTTCTCTTTCTATTGATAAAGATAAAAAACCTTTGCCCAACGAAAAAGTCACAGAAAAATCAAATATTCCAGAAGCTACAGAGAAAACAAACACAGATGAATTGAAAGTCTCCGAAAGTGCAAATAATCTAGGTGAAACACAGAGTCGAGAGGGATCAAAGAGTCGAGAAGGTTCAAAAAGTGATGCAATTCAAGCTAGAGAGGAAACTCCTGAATCAAGAACTTCACCCACACCAAGTGCAGCACTAAATGTAAAACATAAAGAAACTCCTACTTTTACAAAAACGGATGCAAAACCTAATTCTACAAGCACTACCGCCAACACAAATACTCAAGACGTCTCAAAAAATGCCATTGGTGAAACTCAAAATAACAATACTGATACGGGGAAAGAACACTTAAAGGATGGTCAAGAAATTGTAACAGTCTACGATCTAGCAACCCAGATAGAAGGAACTCTTAGTGAACTACAAAATACTATGAATGCTCATAGCATTGCTTTCCAAAAAACTTTTGATAGTATGGAGAAGCAATTGAATGATTTACTGGCTTCTGCCGATTTAGATAATTAGTCTTAGGAAATAAGTTCGAGCCTGTGAATTTTTATGTTTTTTTATAATAAAATAGTATCATTGTTTCTTTGATTTTTTATCAATACTTTTTACATGCATTTCTAATCTTAATCGAAGTATTTTTTTTTAGATTGTTATTTTATAAATTTTTGTTATTGCATTAGTTTATATTTTCCTTTATAGTAGCTACCTGCTTACCTCATTCCTTAATTATTCTTTATCGTAGTTGTGTTGTGTTCATGAATTTTTTTCTACTATCTATTAATAATAATAAATTGTGAATTTTCAAGCTATTTAACATTTCCGTCTCAACAAAATACACATGTATTAAACAATTAAGATACTAAACAATGAAAGAAACATGCCAAGAAATATATATGCAATATTAATCCACTTTACATTTTAAATAATATAGTATATTTAGATAATGGCCAGAAAATCCAAAAAGAACAGTAAAAAGATCGCCACCAATGACAAAGCAGAATTCACAAAAATTTTAGAGGAAAGAAAAAAAAGCCAACAGCGGGCATCTAAGAATAAACAGAAAACTGATAGTAATAACAACTCCCAACTCTACGACAAATTTAAAGATTTATTTCAAAAATTTGAACAGCCAAAGAATATATCAGAAAATACAACTACTATTTCTCAAGATGCCCCAACTTTCGAGTCTAATAAAAAAAGAAAAATTATAGAGGATTCTAATGCTATAACCGAACCTACACAAGATCTTAAAATTGTATCAGTAGAAGAAGAAGACAATAACTCAAGACCTTCTAAACGGAAACTTCGCAAACTTACAAAGCCAACTTTAGCAGAGCTTAAAGGCATTTCTAACTATCCAGAAAATATTGAGTGGTTTGATTGCGATGCCCCATACCCATATTTACTTGCAGGAATTAAAACATCTAAAAATATAATACCAATACCGCCAAGTTGGCAACAGAAAAGAGGATATCTATCGGGACGTTCACTCTTAAATAAAAGACCTTTCCAATTACCTTCTATAATCAGAGAAACAGGTATTGAGGAAATGAGAAAAATATCTCTGGGTGAGGACATAAGTAATGAGAAATCCCTAAAAGAAATTACCAGATCGAGAGTTCAACCTAAAACAGATACATTCGACTTGGATTACAAAAAGTTATACGATGTATTCTTCAAGATAGGTAAAAATTGGAAACCCTCTACCTTATTACCCTTTGGTGATCTATATTTTGAAAATCGGAACCTAGTTGAAGATGCAGAGTGGAAATCTAAAACCAAAGACTTGGGTCCAGGTAAGTTAAGTTCAAGAATGCGTAATATCATAGGCTTAAAAGCGGGCCAACTTCCTCCTTGGATTCATAAGATGAAAGAGCTTGGCCTACCGCCGAGTTATCCAAGTTTAAAAATTGTAGGATTAAATTGGGATATTAGTGATTTGGTAGATGGTATATATGGTACTTTAGAAGATACATCTAGCGGCAACTCTATAGAATCAGGGTATTTTGGAGAAATGATTAATTTTGAACACGATAGTGAACCAAAAAAAGAATACAACTTTAATAGTCAAAATAATACTACAAACGGCAAGAAAGAAACAGATATATCTTTGACGGAAGTAGATATGCAAGATTCTTCTGATACAGGCATAATAAAATCACAGAATATCAATGATGATGGGAAGGATAAACAATTGTACAGAATTTTAAAGGAAAATACCGAATCTTCAGATTCGATTGACAGAATCTCAACCTCTAAAATATACAATTTAATTTCTGATTCCAATAAGAGTTCATCATCAAGCTTTCCCAGTGGGAATCCAAAAACAAACTCAGAATCGGAGAAAGAGGAAGATTCAAAATACAGACAGAATTTCAAATTTTAATTCAAATTTACAGTTATTCCAATGGTGGTATACTATCATATATATTCTATAAATTTTTTAAGGTTTTTGTCATGGAGAATTTAATGTTACACTGTTCATTATGCATATAAAATGGAATAAAGTTATTTAATTTTATTATATAAGTCAGAAATAGTTGTTGTTGAGGGGGAGGGGGGCGTTAGGTAATAATTATAGTTTTTCTACTTAACCTTCTGTCTCTTGTCGTCGTGAACTTCGTTAGTCTGCTGGGTTACTCTCATGACCACAGTATTATTCATGGCGGGTAATGGAGTCTCATCTTTTTTAGGTCTATGACGCTTTTTCTTAAGGGTTTCTGGAGCTTCGTGCTCTCTCATAATTAGAGACAACAGAGTAGTAATTCTCTTCGATAGCTCGTGAATTGATCTAGTTTTTATAAACCAATCAAATGTGAATAATTCACTCTTCATAATCTCTTGTTTTACTCTTTCATATAATTTGTCAGAAAACAGGCCGTATTTATTAACGACCAATAGCATGAATCGGTCTTCAAGTGCGTTATAAGTTCTACGGGCATTATTTGGTGGGTACTGTATGACTAATTCATGTAAAGGATATTTACATAGTTCAATCTTTTGTTTTAACAATTGCTCTTGTTGCTTTAATTTTTCTTGTTTTTTCATACCATTTTCAATTGTTGTTATGTATCTCTCATATCCCTGGATTTCAGTGTATCTTTCCCAAAAAATTTTATGATATGATCTAACCTCATCTAATGTTTTGGTTTCCAATGCATTTTGAATCATCTTTAAATTATCTTTGCCGTATTTTGCAGATGCAGATATGAATGAGAGGAAATCACGCTTGGTCCAGTTATTAAAAGCAAGACTAATTAATCGTTGTTTTTCATTTTCATCTTCTTCATTGAAATCAGGAGCATTATCAATGATTTCCTGTTCAGCTTTAATTTTTTTCTCAATATCACTGTCAGATTTATTACTTTCCTTTTCTTTTTCATCATCACTTGCATCATCGCTGTCACTATCATTTACGTTACTACTATTTATATCATATGCTGTTACTTTATAATTAACTTTCTTTTTATAAGATAATTGTTCCTTTTGCTGAAGTTCATTAAGTTCTTTAGGAAAAAATTGGAAATCTTGGGTATTTATCATTTTAGGAGCACGAGGTGCTTTGATCTGTTGGGCAGTTTTATTAGAGTTTTTGGAATTCGATTTTGAACCACCAATTATCTCTTTATAATAGTCATCTACTGAATATGTTTGTTGAGTAGTTCTTCTTTCTCTTCTAGATGGATTAATCCATTCTACTACTTTATCTTCTGATTTTTTATTGAATGTTTTCCCATTCCATTCGTAAGCAGATTGATTTTCCAGACCGTTAAACTTCTGAAGATCATCTAGACCCAAAGCTTGGTATTTTTGATTTAATTCTTCAGTTTTCTTTTCACCCCTATGCAATATTTCATCAATATCAGCATCAACTGTCATTGATCCAGAAGACGTTCCGAAAATATCTTTGGCACCATATTGAATCATTTCTACCAAATCATCTTTAGTATTACCTAAATTACTAGTCCTTTTCCCAGTACCTTGTTGAATAACTAACTGGTCTAATCTCAACTTTTGAGCAGCACGTTCAATAACTTTTTCTTCAATAGCATTTTCAGTAACAAACCTATAAACATGAACTTGTTTTTTTTGACCAATTCTGTGAGCTCTATCCATAGCTTGTAAATCTGCTTGTGGATTCCAATCAGAATCGAATAAAACAACCGTATCTGCTGTAACTAAGTTAATACCCAAACCACCAGCACGTGTTGTTAGTAAGAAAACAAATTTATCTGAGTTTGGTGAGTTGTAATCATCAATAGCCTGAATACGCTCTTCATGAGCTGTTGAGCCGTCAATCCTACAGTAATTAAAACCACGAAAATAACAATAATCTTCCAATATATCTAATAATCTAGACATTTGGCTAAAAATTAGGACACGTGAACCTTTTTCCTTAAGTCTTTTCAATAATTTATCTAAAATAATCATTTTACCTGCATTGAAAACCAGATGCTCATCAGTTGTGTATGGTGGACCTGGTTCTGCACCTTCAAATAAATATGGGTGATTACAGCATTTTCTTAATTGCATAACTATATTTAAAAGTCTTGTTTTACCTTCTCTTTTACCTATTGCACCATTAACCGCATCGATATCTTTTTCTAAAAGAGATTTATACCATTTAAGTTGCATTTCAGTCATACCCACATAAACATTGGTTTCAATTTTGGGTAGCAATGACTTTTCTACATCAGCTTTAATTCTTCTTAATAGGAAGGGGTTTAAGACTGAATGTAATTGTTGAACAACAACTTCTTGATCTTGTTCATTGTTGTTTTGTTCGAACCATTCATCGAATACTTCCGAATCACCAAAAACGTCTGGTAATAAGAAGTTTAATAAAGCCCATAATTCATGTAAGTTATTTTGTAATGGAGTACCTGTAATCAATAGTCTGTTTTTAGAATAGAAAAGTCTAATAATTTGCGAGAGTGCACTTTGTTCGTTTTTAATTCGATGAGCTTCATCGATAACAATATACTGCCATGCAATTTTTTTTAAAGTGCCCTTTTCTTTAATAACCATTTCATAAGAGGTGATTAATACGTCAAATTTTGCTTCCAGCACGACATTATGTAGAATGTCAGC
This sequence comes from Henningerozyma blattae CBS 6284, assembly GCF_000315915.1. Classification (NCBI taxonomy): domain Eukaryota; kingdom Fungi; phylum Ascomycota; class Saccharomycetes; order Saccharomycetales; family Saccharomycetaceae; genus Henningerozyma; species Henningerozyma blattae. Next base: position 211,973 of record NC_020188.1, read on the forward strand.
TCTTGTATCTTTATCACCGTGTAAAATAACTGTGGAAACCTCTGGTGTCCATTTGGAAAATTCACGACGCCAATTATCTAATGTTGATTTTGGAACAATAACTAAAAACGGACCATCTATTTTTTTAACATACCTTAGGTACCCCAGGAATGAAATTGTTTGTAGCGTCTTACCAAGACCCATTTCATCTGCAAGTATTCCCGATAATTTATTTTCATGTAAAGCAATAAGCCAATTTAAACCTTGGATTTGATAATCTCTTAAGGTACCTGATTGAATGAAAGATGGGGATTCCGAAACATAGTCTTCTTCTTCTAACTCATCTAAACCCTCTCCTTCTTCTTCTGCCATTAATTCGGCGTCTTCTTCTTTTTCAGATTTTCTATTATGACGTGAACCATTTTTTGAGTGTCCAGATCTTTTAACATTCTCACTATCAATTTCTTTCAGAAGTTTCTGTATATTTTTATCTTGTTTAGCTCTAACGCCTAAAAAATGACGAAACAAATCTGTTAACCCTAATAAATATTTAAATCTTTTAAAAGTATCACTCCTATCCCTTTGTTTGGCAATTTTAGGGTCAACATCCAAGACAAATTTCTTCTTTCTGTCTGCCATAAATTTGGCACCTTTATCCGCAAAAGCATCAACATTGTCCTGTTCTTCACTCATGCCAATTGATTAATATTCGAATTTAGAATTTAATATTGCTGTTTTTCTTATTTCTGATGCTATTTTTTTCGAAGTGTCTGATCTAAAAAGATTTGAAAAATCGTATTTCTTTAGCTGATTGTGATAAATAAATGAATTAATGTCTAAAAAAAGTAATGATCTAGCTTATATGCCTTATAAAATAGTTGTATTTAATGACACTTGTAATTCTTGAATATTTGCGGAACCTGGTGAGTTATTATTATCTGTAATTTATTGATCTCTTTCTTCCAGCAAAATAAACTATTTATTGTTTTTTTTTGGAAATTTTTTTTGACGATGCCAAAGACGTAATATTTCCTTTTCGTAAAAGTATTCTGCTATATTCATTCTCTGTCGGCAAAAACGAAAATACAATAATACCGATATGATCACGTGGATAAGCAGATAGTCTTCAAAAATAAATTCAAAAAATATTTAAAGATATGATTAAAAGATGCAATGTTTATAGTACTATGTAAGTTATATATGCTGGGTATGTATACAACTCTTGTTGAGTTGTATGAGTATATCGATTGATTTGTGTCTATAATGATGTAAGAAAGTCCGAGAATGGAAATAGTATGTTAGTGAGTTATTTTTTTGCTTACTATTTAATGTAAGGCAGTAAACTGTAAGATGGAATTAAATGCATTATTTCATATCAAATAAGTATACTTGGTTATCGTCGCTATGTTTCTTTCTAGAGAACTTTGTTTTAAATTTTTCGTTTTTCTGTGCTGTTCTTCCTGGATTAAGAAATCTGGTAGAGCTTGTGAAGAGCTATATATAGCTTCTAGTTCATTAGAGATTGAATGATCACGTTGATCCATTTGCTGTTGAATTCTCGCACTTTCCAAAGCAAACCATTTTTCAAATTCTTTAGCTGGATCAATATCATCCTTTTGTTGGTTCGAAGGTTTATGGACATGAACAATGTTACCATTACGGCTATTATCATTAGAATTTTTATCAGGTAGTTCCTTCTTCAAAGTTTCCTTTATTTTAGGTTTGTTTGATGATTTGTTTTTCTTACCAATATTATTCTTTTTTTCAAAAGAACCCTCTTTATGCTTGGCTGTATTTTTATCACTAACACTCCTGGAAGTCTTATTTCCCTTAGAGCTATCAGGAGAGTTATTGCTGTTGCCATCTTTACTGCTTGGTGGAGAATTTGAAGGTTTGTAATTACCTTGTATTTTTTCCTTTTTATATTTCTTTTTATCATTAGTATGATTGATGATTTTGCTAACCGTATTCTTGTTATCGTGATTGATAACTTCTTGTTGTTGTTCCAGTTTTTGTTCTTTTTCATTGATACTATCAACTTTTGCATTAAGATTATCTTCAGCTAAATTTTTAGAGGAATGTTTTATGGTTCTTTCTACTAATGGTATATTTTTAGCGACAATTGTTGCAGCACTTAGACGAATAGGTTCGGTGTTAGTCACAGGAGAAGAGTCTCTTATAGAATGTAAAGATTCAGCATCGTATAAAGAAGGTAAAACATTTTTTCTTGAATTGGAAACCTGCCTATTGGTATGATTGGCTTTAGAATTACCCCAGACTGGTTTGTTTTTTGATTGTTCTTCTTGGCTTTTCATTTTTATTAATGTTTCTTCTACAGCCTGGCGCTGTTTTATACGTTCCTTTTGTGTTAATTTCTTAAAGTTTGAAACCTTGGTTTTAGAGTTTCCTTCTTCTGGCTGTTTTATATCAGTATTCTTTATTGTATCATACTTTGTGTTCAAAAGAGATGGAAGATTTCTATTCGATTCTTCAACTGTAGAGTGAATTAAAACTTCACTGTTATCTTTCCCTGGAATATTTATTAATTGGGGAGCTTTCAGATCTGGTGGAAGTCTGTCAGAGTATCTTCTTCTTGTGCGTTTAGTTACTTCAATGAAATCATGACTATCATCAAATAAGCCATTGTTGCTATTACCACTAAGTGTGTACTGTTGTTTCCAGATCTCTTTCCCACTAGAAATATCTTGTATAGTATGTGATGATCTTCTGCTACTTGAGTTATCCGTATCTTTTGAACTTGGTCTACTAGTATGGAGTAAAGAAGATCTTCGTCTTGAAGTCGAACCTTTACGGCTCTCGCTAGATTCAGTTCCAACTTGAATAAAATTACTATCTTTCCCAATAAATCGTTCGTTGAACACCTTAAGGTTGCTGCAAAACAAATTGACCCAGTCAGTATTGGGTTGGTTATACCAGGGTGAATATTGGTTGTAATTTTTAATAGTCAGACCATTCTTCAGCGTAATCAAATATTTTTCAAGTAAGTTCCAAGCTTTGTCAGAAAAACCCTTATCGATTAATTCAATATTTGTGCGAGAGAATAGTAATCCAATATTTGTTAAAATAAAAAAACAACAGTTCATAGACAATAGCTTAGAATGCGCAAAAACTGAGTTCATAAAGATTGTAATGACTGTACTCCCGTTAATGAACTTATCAAGGTTGCATTCTAGTATATTTTTTAAATACTCCAAGTTAAATTCATCTGAAAGAGCAAGAAGCGCCATAAGGTAATGAACAATTTCAGAAGTACTTTCGAATTTCAAATCCTCTAAGATTTCATTCATTTGAAACCCATATAAAAATTTCACAATTGATTGAATATTCTCTTTTGTTGCCCCCTCGATATGTTCTAAATGGATCATTTTCATGCCATCTTTGCTTAGTTTTATCCAAGGGGGGGATAACTTGATACTAAAGAATTGTGACCTTGAGAGTAAGATGAATGAGTGTGCAACAACATGTCCATTTTTTGAATAAATAATCACGTCTGGCAAAATAGAAGTAATATTGCTTGAAGTATTTTCTAATGGGTAGGTGCTTCGTATGGCATGTGACAATTTTGACATATGAATGGAATCGTCAGTCAGCATTAATAGTAATTTCCAAGATTTTCCCATAGGTTTTTCATCGGTATACAGAAAATGAACAAATTCTTTAAACATTCTATTTGCTATCCATTCAGTTCTATTTTGTATAACGATTTCCCAATGATTATCGTTATCAGAGCATTGAAAGTTTAATTCTAATGAATTATCATTAGTGGTGAAAATACCTTTGCTCTTAAGTATTTTAACTAGATTTTTACACCTTGCTGATAATATAAATTGATGGCAACTGCAAATAATTTCATTACTCTCTGATCTAAATATAACATTGAAAGTTGATGATTTATTGTTTACAATTTGAGACACTAAAGAATTTGTAGCATCAAATCTGTATCCTTCATTTTCAAATTTTGGTATCAGCGCTACTTTAGAATCTTCCTCTTCTTCTGGATAAAATATGGCATTTTTATTTGTTAAATATTCTTTATGTCCTATAATGTTGAATGTTAATGGGCCATATAAATCGAAGCCTCGGTCAGTAATGCCAAATAATGGTGAATATTTAGAAAAGGAAAAATTAATTGAATCTTTAGGATATAAAATTGGAATAGAATTTGATTCTGATTTTAAAATAGAAAAAGAGCCAAAGACTGAATCACAAGAGACATCTACTGCTCTCCCTGATATTAATTTATTGCTAAATACTTTTTCAAATGGTTTACCAATTCCTTGGGAGGTTAGCACACTACCTCCTAATGTACACAATATCAATGATCCAAATTGTCCCACATCAAAATTTAGGCATCTTTTAAATTTATAGTTTGGTGTCCAATATAATGAAACAGGCAAAGTGTTCTTGAAATTACTCCACATAGCAGGGGATTCGGCTTTCACATTGATAATACCAATTCTTCCACATTCATATTTAAAACAAAGATTATTACCATATGTATTTTGGCATTTCATGTCGGTAACTTTGTGGGGAATATGTACTGGGGTAAAATGAGCAAATTCATTTCTTGGTTTAAAATTTTTAGCTCTAGGAAGTGGGATTTTAAATCGTTTAGTTGAATAGTTGCTATAAACATACAAAATGTTCCCAGAGGCTCTAATAAAAGTGGCAAATTCTGTACAAAGTACTTGTTCAATTTTAATATTCGGTAATGAAATCCTTACAGGTGTTCTAGTGATAAAACCAGGTGCTCCTACATGTTCAGTATCAGGAGATAAATGAAGAGGCTTTGATACACCCAATTGGCCAACATTTAAGCCCCAAAGATAAATTGTGCCATTTTTTGATACTGCACATGAATGAATTTTAGAACATGAAATAAATTTTATATCTTGGAAATCTAAGAATGAAATTTTTTTCGGTACAGCTGAGAAAGCATTTGTTGGAAAATCGTCCTTTACTGTTTTGTTGGAGCCTGTGTTATAGCCTAATTGACCGTAAGCGTTCCAGCCCCAAGAATATACTGATCCATTTTCATCTAACACTAATGTATGGTGATCACTGCTTGAAAGTTGTTGAAAATTTGATTCTTCCAAATCTAGAATTTCTAAATAATTAGGTTGTGAGGTATCTATAGAACCATTTCCCAGTCTACCACGGCTATTATTCCCACATGTATATATTTTATTATCTGAAGTTACAATTATCGAATGATATCTTGTAAGTTTAATCCTACTAAAAGTTTTTGTTTGTGATAGGAATTCTCCTTGTCTATCAAGGCATTCTATATCTAATTGGAATAGCTGTTGGCGATCATCTTTATTACCAGTACCTAACTGATAATTAAAGTTGGAACCATATGATAAGATATGAGTTCCACCAGATTGTATTAACTCTCGCTGAGAATGCATATCTAACGGAAGTTCAAATAATGCTAATTTAATCTCTAAAGATGAAAATTTTTCATTATTTTGCCATGATATATGTGGTTTAATGGAGTCCAATATGTCATCATATTCATAATTAATATAATTTGGAAATCTAGAAATCTTGCTTTGTAATTCTAATCCATACAATTCAAATGGTGTTAATCCATCATGATCTAACTGATTAAATACATGGCCACCGTACTTATGTGAAAGAAATTCCTTCTCATCCTTCCAAATCTTATAAATTTTGAAAGCTTTTTGTAAGTGGCCATCTCTAAGTAGTAAATGTAGTGGTGTATACCCCACTTTCAAAATCATGAGAATAAACATCGATTTTTTTAAATTTTTTATATCTGAGGTACAGCTTAATAAGTAGGACAAATTCCTACCAAATATATCTTTTTTCTCATCATTAATACTCTTCTTATTTGGCATAAAGTTTTTTTATTTGTTTTATGTATAATATTCAGCAATAGGCTCTCTGGATACTTGAAAAACTGGGGTAAACCAGGAGGAGTTAAAGTTTGGAGTAAATGGCAAAAGAGTGTTCAATATTTTTTCTTTCCTAATCTTTTTAGACTTTTCATTATTAAATACCTTCACATCTGCTTAAATAAGGTTAGCGAGCCTGAAAGATTCCGAAATGCAAGAGGAACGTGAAGCATATAATATAAAAAATATATTTAAATAAAGATAGAATAAAAGTTAGGAAAATAAAAAAATTGAAGATAAACTAAGTGAAATTAAAAATGCTAATACATATAAAGATAGTTTTTTCTTATGGAAAAAAATACTTCATAAAATGGTGTGAGTAAGACACTGAGAGTAAAAAACTAATATATATATATATATAGATATATAAAAGTAAATTAGAAGATTTTTATGGCGTAATCATTGTAAGAAAATATTTCAAAATACCTGATAAGATAAAAAAAATTATTCATGTAAAGAAAGTTTTGATCAAGCAAGGATTCTTTGATTTGGTAAAGATGTCGGGATTAAATTATATTTAGCCAAATTGGCATTTAATTTTAAAACAATCGAATTATCATTGGCCGAATTTTTATTAGCAATATATTTCGCAATATCATTGAAATATTTATCAAATAAAACAGAAGTATCCAAAGGACCCCCTTTAGCTTCAGGATGGAACTGAGTAGAAAATATTGGTCTCGTCAAATGAATCATGCCTTCATTTGATTTATCGTTAATATTGACAAAATAAGGTTTCCAATCTGAGTCGGATAGAGAATCGATATCAACTTCATAACCATGATTTTGAGAAGTTATATAGCAATGTCCATTAATTAAATCCATGACAGGAATATTATGAGCTCTGTTACCATATTTCATCTTCTTGGTGGTACCACCAGCAGCAAGGGCTAGTAATTGATGACCTAAACAAATTCCAAATATTGGTAAAGAGTATAATGTTTCGTCATTCAATAGTTTTTTCAAATTATTAATTGTAACCTGACAAGATTTTGGATCCCCTGGACCGTTTGAAATAAAAATACCATCGAAATTCTTTGCAATAGTTTGAATATCATAGTCATATGGTAGTACTGTTACATTAGCACCTCTTGAAACCAAGCATCTAACGATATTTTCTTTAACACCACAATCAATCAATGCAATATTTGCCACAGGTTCATGTAATAAAGACTTGATAAAATAAGGTTTTTTTGTAGAAACTTTTGAAACTAATAAATCTGCCATTGGGTTGATGTATTCGACAGAAGTATCATTTTCAATAGTGATTCTTGCTAAAGATGAACCTTGTTCTCTTAAATATTGTACAATTTCACGAGTATCTACACCCGCAATTGCAGTGATATTTTCTCTTTTACAAAACTCACCTAAGGATTCAATAGCAGTCCAATGGGAATATTGTTGGGAGTAGTCTGATACTACAATACCTTTGATATGAGGGTGTGGTGACTCGAAAAATTTTAATAAATTGAATTCATCTAATGCAGTAGAAGATGGGACACCATAATTTCCAATCAAAGGTTGAGTAAAGACCAAAATTTGGCCACAATAAGAAGGATCTGTAATAGATTCTGTGTAACCAACTAAAGAAGTTGTAAATACGGCCTCTCCTGCTGTCGAATTGGAAGCTCCAAAAGAATAACCGGAGAAAGAAGGACCGTTTTTAATTTGTAAAGTAGCTTTAGTTTGTGATTCCATTCTTTTTGTTTTGAAGCTTTGAAGTAAGGGATTCTTAATAGGAGTTATTTTTCCAAAGGTGAGTTGAGATGTAGTCTGTGCAGGTGTATTGAGAGTGTTCTAATCTAAACATCAACGGAAGATATTAAGATAAAATATTGTACTAATATATGAATAGTAGTAATATGTATGTATGTTCTATATAGATATGAGATGTATATGACAAAATGATTTTATTACATCGTAATGATACTCTTTTATACTAATATCATTTTTTAAAATGTCTATCCCCTTTCATGATGTCATTTAAGCACGACTAGTTCAAGAAATAGAATGATGATAGAAAAAGGAAGTGATGACCACAGAATGACAGTTCGTAACACTCCTCAATAAGATATTGTCGATTAACCAATAGTTACACTTAGCAAGTGTCCTCCATTACAACCCTGTGATGAGCAACTTGTCCAAGTGATGAGACTCCAGGCCAGAATCCCTACAGCAAAAAAAATTGAAAAATTGAAAAATTGAAAAATTAAGTAATAAACATCAACCGTGATTACTGTTTCAATACATATTGGGCAGGTAAAGTTAGCTGTCAATAGAGTCTACTAAGGGAAGTCGGTAGTCCAAGTCCAAAACACGTTAACGCTGTATCTTGCTAAATGACTCAGTGATCTCATCTAGGATGTTTTCGGCATCCTCAGAGAAAGCCCGCAGTGACTCACCAGACACGAATGAGTAATAATCTTAAAACGTTTTTTTTTAATACAAAATTTCATCGACAAAAAGAAAAAGGTTAATAAACTCTTTATCAATTAACTGGTGCCAAATATTATCATTCTTTGTTCTCATAATTAAATAAATAAGAAATTTGTTACTCATACTTATTTTATTCGTATTTTTTATTTTTTTTCAGATAAATTAAGTATTTTCATTCTTCATTTGATTTATTTTCCATATTTGGCCGAATTTTTCATATTACATTCTTGGATGAAAAATTAGCAATATAGGGCAAGATCTGGTGGAAAGAGGAAACTCCTTTCTTTTGTAACTAAGTAGACGACACTACGTAGAAATATTTTGAGGTTATCGTTGGTTTTTTTTATTATTATTATTTTTAAATACTATTATCTCATTTAGTACGATATGAATTTTTTACTCTTCAAATCTATTAATATAATGTTTTGGCGAATTACCTGTTTCGGGAAAAGCAATAACAATAGTCTCATGTACAGAGTGTCGCCAAAATGCGGTTATAACAAACGAATGGAAAAATACTGGAATTAAGCTCCATATATTCTTGAGATCTCTAGTAGATACCATCTTTCAGGGTGTTTATACTTTAGTTAACATCTAATTTGCTATCCAAAAATTTGTTTGGGTTGCTAAATGTGTTGCTTATAAGTATATACTTTTTTTTTAATCCTTAACGTATTGAATTGCTTACAACTTTGCCAATAATAAAACCTGGAAGGACATTTTAAAAAAAAGTTAAAAAAATGAGTATAGATTATAAGCAAATACAGCATGAACGATTGCCAACGTTATATGAGGTATTAATTCAAAAATCAAGTGCACCAGCAGACTTGTGGTCTTTTTATACGTATTTATCACAATTTCCCTATGCTATAAACTATTTAGAATTTTGGATTGATTTGATGAATCATAACAGACTATGCAGACATTTGATAAATGAAATTAAAAATTCTCTTATTCAAAACAATAAGAATAACCCACATCTTAATGAGGAAGACTTGCAGAAAATAATTGATAAATATTCAAATAATGATATTCTACCACCTTCGATGCCGTTGCCTCAAGCAGTATCTACACCTCCTGCAGATTTTGATACAATTGATGAAGTTGAGCGGGAGTCATTATCTAATATGCCAATACCAGAGCAAGACGAGGATATCGATAATGACAACGATTCAATTACATCTTCCATCTTATTAAACGTTTTGATGAATGAAGGCTACTTAAATCCAGACGACCATTATAGAATGTCGAAATTTTTCCAAGGTAATATTGGTGGATCAAATGATTATAGAATGTCACAACTAATGCAAAATTGGCAGAGACATAATGATAATTCGAATTCAAATAATACAAGGCAAACAAATACTGGTGAAACTAATAATGCTGGTAATAATAGTAATAGTAATTCGTATACTAATAATACTACAGAAAGATTTGCAGCCATGGTGGATGAATTATTACAAAATAATAGAATACCAATGCCATCACCGATTTTACCTAATACCCAAGAAAATATACAAGAACAAGAAGATCAAGCTAATGCATCTTCTTCCTCTTTTTTAAACGGATTAACGACAAGAGATTTAATCAAAAATGCTAGAAATATTTGTAACTTATATCTAATTTCACCAGAAAAGAGTAAAAAATATTTGATTAATATTCCTGAAACTATTAAATTTGATATAATTAAAAAGATTAAATTCGAAAATAGATTTGATCCATTAATTTTTGATGATTTACAAAATTTAACTTATAATTTCTTAGAAGTTGATTGTTTCCCAAAATTTTTAAGTAAGATTGCATTGCATAATATTCATGATCAAATCTCTGATTGGAGATTTCATTCTTCATTTAAATTAACAAGTCAGAATAGAAAATCAAATAGAGGGCTTTCAGAAAATGATAATTCTTCGTCAACTGATAATGAAAAAAACTATCAGAGTGATAATGATGATAATGATTCAATGATATATAATATAGATAATCATATTTCAAGATCACCTTTTTCAAATTATACAATTATAAGCAGATTATTTGTTGGATTTATATGGTTAGGCATTGGATTCTGGATTGGTTATACTTTGATTTTTTTAAACTATAGTAGAGGCATTCGTGTTACTACATTACCTCCTTTTCTATTTGGTTGCTATTACATTATTTGTGGTCTTTATCAATTAGATATTTTTTATTCCTTATTTGGTGTTACACAAGATTTAATGTTTCAACCTAAAAGAAATTTGCTTCATGCTAACAAAAAAATTGATAAAACAACGAAAAAAAATTTAAAACATTTAAAGAGAGGTATTCCATTTTTTTTTAATTTATTTGGGGGTAAGAAGAGATTAATTAAAATTGACCATCCTTATATCAGAAACCTATTATTTAAAAGAGGTATTTGGTGTGCAATATTAGTAGCATTATCAACAGCCGGGTTAACTGTTATATTTAGTGTTGTACCTGGATGGAGAGTGTAAGACGTAAAATGAGAGACTGTTATATTATTACCAGTAGACTTTGTGTTACATTATACAAGCTTATGTACGTTTAGAACAAAATTACTGAACTTACTCCAGTTGTTTATTTGAAAACACTCGTTTGAAATGCCTGGATGCGTCAAGTACTTAGGTTAGATTTATAGTACTCATTATAGTACTCATTAGCATTTTTTTAAAAAAAAGATATAAAAATATAATTAAAATGTATAATTATACAATAAAAATGACAGTTAATTTTCAAGAGAAGTATTCTTGGCATATATTTATTGAGAAATATATTTGGAGTGAATTTAGTAACTTTACTGAATTATAATTTTAAATCGCTTGAAGAAGTTCAAAACAATAAAAAGAGAATAGTCATCACGTGACTTCAACAAATTTGGAAAAAATTGCCGACAACTACAGGATTCGAACCTGTGCGGGCAGAGCCCAAGAGATTTCTAATCTATCGCCTTAACCACTCGGCCAAGTTGCCACATTCTTGGAGAATGTTGCCGAAATAGGATGCTTAAAGAGAGTAACTAACATCACGAACAACATCGTCTGCAATGACATCATTCTCCTTTTTCTGGAAAGTTCTATATTTGATTAACGGAATAATCGAAAATGAAATGAACAGTTAAGGACGGAACTGAAATTTATTTCAATCTCTAACTGAGTATATAAGATTTAAATTGATAAAGTTTTAATTTTCACGCACACATAAACTTCCAGATAAATAACCAACTCATCGAGTTATAAAATTAACACACCTTGTAACCTATTAAAAAAAATTAATAAAATGTCTGATTGGGAAGCTAACACAATTATTGGTTCTAAGGCCAGACGTGGCGCTAGTGGTCCAAGAGCCACTGTCACTAAATCTCAAGGTCAAATCAATGCTGCTAGAAGACAAGGTTTAGTGGTCTCTGTAGATAAAAAATACGGTAGTACTAACGTCAAAGGTGACAGTGAAGGTCAAAGATTAACTAAGGTCGATCGTGAAACTGATATTATTAAACCAAAGAAATTGGACGCCAATGTTGGTAAAGCTATTTCTCGTGTACGTACTGAAAAGAAATTATCTCAAAAAGAACTAGCTACAAAAATCAATGAAAAGCCAACTGTTATTAACGATTATGAAGCTGGAAGAGCCATTCCAAACCAACAAGTCTTGGGTAAGTTAGAAAGAGCATTAGGTGTCAAGTTGAGAGGTAAGAATATTGGTGAACCTTTGGGTGGTCCAAAGAAGAAGTAAATTGTCTTCTTACATTTACATTATTGACTTTATTTTTTCATAATGAGATGACATACGTTCTAATGATTTTTGGTCATCTCTTGGTTTAATTTTTACTCTTACCTGATTTTTTTTTACGGCATATAGTGGTTTATATTTTTAATGAATGAAATTTCTTTCTTCCCACTTTTTTTCCTCCCTAGAATATTTTGTTAGATATATATATATATAGATTCTTAAAAAGATATTTACGCATTAGTCTTCATAATATTTTAGTTTTTTGTATTTGATTAACCTATTTGATCAGCTTAAATCTATACACTTGCCTTAATTTGTGAGTTGGTGACCTTTTTTTCTACCTTTTTCTTCTGTTGTTAAATCATATTGGAATCGTCTGTTTTTGGTACTATTTTTGTTAACTTAATTTTTTTTTTAAGAATTTTTCTAAATCCTCACCGGGAAGAAAAAAGTATTTAGAGTGTAAATAATCCAAACTTTTAAACCAAATAGAATCTTAACAATCCATATACCTCGTTTTCGAAGCTCTTCAAAATTATCGATTAAAATTATATCAGTATAACAAATATGGCTACTTTACATCTCTCTCCAACTTACAAGGATGCAGAGGTCTTTTCGATTCAAGGTAAAGCTTTAAAATTAACCTCTGAAGATGACATTAAACCAATTTTGGAAGATTTATCCAAGCTAGAAATTGTTAAGAAAATTGATTTCTCTGGTAATACAATTGGTATCGAAGCTTCAAAGGAGTTAGCAAAATTTATTAATTCTAACGATTCTATTTTACTAAATATTGAAGAAATCAATTTTGCTGATTTATATACTTCAAGATTAGTTGATGAAGTTGTTGAATCATTAACTGCTTTATTACCAGTTTTATTGAAATGTAAAAAATTAACTATACTTAATTTATCAGATAACGCCTTTGGATTAAGAACCATCGATCAATTAGAAAATTACATCACCCATGCTATCCATTTGAAACATTTATTGTTGAGCAATAATGGTATGGGTCCATTTGCAGGTGAAAGAATTGGGAAGGCATTATTCCATTTAGCCCAAAATAAGGAATCTGCAAAAACACCTTATTTAGAAACTTTTATTTGTGGTAGAAATAGATTAGAAAATGGATCCGCTTTATACTTAGCTCTTGGTTTAAAAGCTCATAAAGATGGCTTAAAAGTTGTTAAATTGTATCAAAATGGTATTAGGCCAAAAGGTGTTTCAACTTTATTGAACTATGGTTTACAATATAATAAATCTTTGGAAATATTGGATTTACAAGATAATACTTTCACTTCAAGCGCTTCTTTAATTTTAGCAAAAGTTTTACCAATTTGGAAATCAACTTTGATTGAATTAAACTTAAATGATTGTCTTCTAAAGACAGCTGGTTCAGATGCTGTTTTTAAAGTTGTTAAGGAAAATACTTTCCCAAACTTGAAAACTTTGAAGTTTGAATATAATGAAATGAGTCAAGAGACATTAGAAAATTATTTAATTCCATCAATTGAAGGAACTAGCTTACCAGTATTAGAGCACTTGGAAATTAATGGTAATAGATTTGAAGAAGATTCTGAACCATTAGATGTCTTACAAGCTAAATTTGAAGATCTAGAATTGGATGATTTAGAAGAAGTTGATAGTGACGAAGACGAAGATAACGAAGACGAAGAAGAAGAAGAGGATGAAGAGGAAAAAATGGACGAAGTAGACGTCACATTATTAGAAAAGAATTTATCAAAGTTAAATGTCGATGATTTAGCTGCTGATTTAGCCAATACTCATATTTAAGTGGGAAAAAAACTTTTCTCAAAATATATTCAACAAAAATTTCGTATAAAATACATTTTTTTTATAGAAGTTATCATTATAATAATGATTCACATTCAAACGAAAAAAATCATCTACTCCATATTTATAAAAAAATCATGGAATAATAGTATATTAGCAAAGTTATCTCAATTAATTGGATTTATTATATTGAAATAACTTGAATATCAGTAATTTAGAAAATGTATTCATTATTTATTTACGTCTGTATATTATATTACTGTCATTGTCATTTTTAACATCGAAATATAACACAAACGCTTGGTCTGTTTTAAAAATTGGAACAAATTTTAAATAAATGCCTCTTAGCTTTTGGAACCATTGGTTTCTAGATGTATATTTTTTCTATTTAGTTCATATACTTTGTATATTTTATATTTTCTTGCTTAGTACTCTTATTAAAGAAATAGGTGCCGGGCCTGTGCAAAAAAAACCATTCATCCTAGATCTCGTCCAGATATTACAGTGAAATAATACACTTGAAAACTATTAAAGTTCTATCTTAACCCAATAGTAGTATTGCTATAATAATCAGAATTATGAATCTAATACGACCATATACTCAAACAACAAATATTCTTAAATCGACAATCTCTCGGACTTCAAATATTTCTAAAAGAAGAATTTCAAAACAGATTACACCATGCACATTAATTAATTCTAAACGATTCTTTTCACTTACACCTGATTTTTCCAAATTAAAACTCAACAAAACACCAGCTGGTGGAGTTATTGGTGATGTTAATGAGCCTTTTAAAATAAATGAAACTAATTTTTATGAAGGTTCATATCATTGGCAATATGAGCATATCATTACTATTACGTTACTTCCACTAACGGGCTATTCTTTATACGCAGGACTAACTGACGTGATTATACACCCATTGATTGATGCCAGTCTTTGCACATCTTATTTATTATTTGTTTATTACGAATTAGTAAGTTGCATAACCGATTACATACCGAAAAGAAAGTTTGGTGTTTGGAATACTTTTGCTAGATATTTATTAAGTGGTGGTACTGCCCTAAGTTTATATGGAATATATGAATTAGAAACCAATGGTAACGGATTTGTTGAACTTTTAAAGTCCATATGGAAAAAGGAAAAATATACAGACTTTGATTCTAAATACTACGAGTAAATATTGTAGTTCTCCTTTGTGAAATAGATATATACAAGTATATAACTACATGTAAATAGCTCCGAACACCTTTTTTTCATAGATAAAAAATGCAATGTTAATTAATATATATTAATTATATATTATTTAAAATCAAATACCTCACAATAATACCTAGTATGAGAAGCAAAAACGAAAAGAAAAATTTCAACATTATTAGATAAACAGCTTAATGCTTAGCAGCACCTTCTCTTGCCAATAAATCTGCTCTTTCGTTACCAGCTTCACCAGCATGACCTTTAACCCATTGGATTTTGAAATTCCCGTTATTTTGAAATTTATCCTTGTTAACTTCATAATATTGCTTAACCTTAGCATGCTTCTGAATTAAAGGTAGAGCAATATCTGAATTTGGCAATTCACTCAATTTTTTATCATCATAAGTTTGATATCTATCGTTTAATAAATTTGCCACATATTCCGAATCTGTTTTAATTTGATAATTAACTTGTTTGTCTTTCGAAGTTAGGTTATCCCAAATAACATCCAGCGCAGAAGATACAGCTTGTAATTCTGCTCTATTATTAGTTTGGGCACCATTTGTCAATCTTTCAGAAATATCGTTCTGTGGCTCGTCTGTAAAATGAACACCATAACCAGCGCGAGACGTAGAGGTACCATTTGATAAAGCTGAACCATCACAGTAAACGTCGCAAGTTTTGTAATATTTGGAACCAGTAGATGACGCATTGGACGTCGAAGATATTTTGTGTTTGGAATAGAATTCATCTTGTGGAATACCAATGTGCTTATAATCAATTGAAGAATCTGTAATACCTTTTACATAATTTTGAGCACTCTGTTGATTGTCAAACTTCTTAAATGTAAGACCCTTCTGACGATGAACATAACTTTTACAGTCCTCCCAATTTTGGAAAATTTTACTTTCAATATTAGGATTAGAACTTTTCACTGAATAGTAATTCTTCGAAGTGGAGCCCGCAGAAGATGAGTTCCTCCATGATCCTTTCTTAGTAATACCTGATGATTGCTTTAGAGAATAATATGACCCACTATATCCATTGCCATCACGATAACTGTTAGAGGAAGCATAGCTATAGCTAGACGAACCTTTCTTATAATTAGAACTTTTTGGCGCATGTGATCTTGAATATGAAGAATATCCCGAATAGGAAGATGAAGAGGAGGGATAGCTCTTACTCGAATTAGAAGAATATGCTGATGATCTGGAAGCACTAGAAGAGCTAGAAGAGCCAGAAGAATTTGAATATCCACCAGAACCTTGCGAAAAAGCCTGGGCTTCTGAATAAGTATCGAAACGTTTATACACAGCGCCGCTGTAGCCGTTCACACTTGATGAACAGTCATTCCAGTTGTCATAAACACCTTCATTTCTACCGTTTTGTACGGCGTAATAACTGCCCTTTTTAGCCATTTTTGAATGATATCTCACACTTAGATGTCCTGATTTTCTTGCCTTTCCTTGTATTAAAATGCTTATTTTGCTTACAAACCTTGTTTGATGCATCGGTTTTAACCTTTTGAAGATACGAATATCTTGAGTTTATATAAAATTATTGATTAAGCTCCTGGTACTACTTCAACATTTCCAACTAAAGAAGTTGACGTGTTCAACACCTATGGGACGATCCATATTTTTTCCAGGAGGACATCGCTCTTAAAAATATTAACGCGTCCTTAAATGTCAGATGATAAATACGTATCATTATTAACATAACCGATACAAATGATCTGCATTCTTATAGCATTAGTTTATATAATTATTTCAAAGTCATTTAACTCTAAATGACTGTATGTAGATATATTGTTATTATATATAGATCTGGCTATAATTTACAAGATAATTATATGGCTTATATAATATTCTCAATAGTAACAACTCTTGCGCATTAATAGGGAAAAATATAGAATAGCTTATTTACTTAGCAAGGCAGAAACTGCTGGAAAATAATATAATTGTTTTTCTAATTATTTCTTAAAAAGACCTTTATAAAAAGTGTTTAATTTTCACATGCCTAGTTTGGTTCATAATTAAGGTAATAGTTAAGTAAGGGAAATGGAGCTTATTTTATTTTACTATAGAAAGGGTATATTTTTTAGATGAATATCGATATTTATAAAGTATGTGAAAGAAGTAATCCAAAATTACATCAAAACATCATTATTAAATAATGGTAGACACTCAAATTCCTGTAGAAACTACCGGGATTCAAGAGAGTTAGACATTGTTATACAGTGTTTAAGATGTAAAGGCGATTACTTTATTTAGACATATATAGTAAATAATATAATTAAAATGAATATATTTCTTAATCAGTGTTTTTCGATATAAACAGAAAAACACATTTTAAACAATAAGTCACGTGATAAAAGTCTTTAACCACTTAATAGAAAATGATATAATCATATTCCAGCAGAAACAAACTGTTACATTGTGTAAATAAATAACTAAGTAGTCTCATTAAGCAGTTAATTATATTGATACTATTGGGAAATATTGAACTATCCTGTTCTATAACAATGAATTAGCGATTCTTCAAGAAATATACTACCTAATAAAGGTACATAATTTTTCTGAAAATTTCGAAAATTCTTGGTTCCTTGGCCCAGTTGGTTAAGGCATCGTGCTAATAACGCGGGGATCAGCGGTTCGATCCCGCTAGGAACCATTATTTTGTCAGATTTCAGACAGTCACGTGACTACAAACTTTTCTATTAGTTTTTTTTTGCCGTTAGCAGAAAAAATATCAATTTATCACAAATATATACATTTTCTACTTACAAGACAGTTAAAAAATCTTTTCTATAAAACAGAGTTTCAAAGCTAAAAGCAAAAAAGAACTATCAATTACTAGGAAAGAAAGTAGCAATAAGATTGACGAAATTAATACTGAATTAATATTTCAGTAAAATACCAATTAGAAGTGTAGTCGGAAAGATGCCCCGATTTTTATATTTTTTAAAGTTTATATTTCATTTAAAATGCATCTATAACTATCCCTAAAGAAAAACCTTCTTGAGAGACATATTCCCTGTGATTTATAATTACTTGAGTAAATTTTTATAATATTTTATGGTGAGCATACTCCTTAATGAAAATAATATGATAACAGCTCGCACATTTATCAAGCAGGAACTAATAATATATGCGGATTTATATGTGTGTATCTGACAGGAGTTGCAGCATTTTCAATATTAGATAAGAGTTGTATAGTTTTGTACAATATAACATTATGATAATAAATTTGGAAATGAGGTATTCAAATATAGGAAGACCTCTTTAATTACAGTTTGAAACGAATTCAAATTTTTGATTTTTTTTATTATTAATTAAATTTTCAAGGATTCTGTCAACATTGTGAATTAACCATTTATCATTTTTCTAAATAATGTTTGGATGATGCAGAATACTTAATTCCATAGCTACCAATATGGTGGAATATAATAGAAAAATACCATGAAACCATTTATCCTTCAATGGCCTGATGAATCAAACGACTAGCCTCAATACGTTTTTTAGCCTTTTCTTGCTCCATCAATATTTCATGAACATACTCTAATTCTCCCTTGCTAATCAAAATCCTTAAAACAATTATTAAAGTTTGCTCAACATTTTTTATTGGTTCTTGCTTAATTTCAGATAATTCCTTTTTCATTTGTTTTCTCTTTCTCAGAGTAGCATTGGCCATAATTGTCTTTTTTCTAGCTAATGTACCTAAGCGCTTATTTAAACTAGAGACTCTATTCTTGTTAATTTCACTAGGTGTGTCCTCATTAGTGCTAACTCCGTTGATAATTTGCATATATTTTGTGTATTCTGGAACCATTCTCTGCGCATCTTCTTTCAATGATATGATATCTTTATCGTAGAATATAGGTACTAGTAACAAACCTTGGTAAATTTCATTCTTCAATTTCTCAAGTGGTGGACCTTCTCCTGCATTATAAAAAAAATCGACACATAATGCTCGAAGCCAAATAAAAATCGATTCTAATTCAAGAGTAGTTAAAGCTCTACCATAACCGGGAATAATTGTACCATAATTGAATGATGATGCCACAACCTCTGTCCAACTTGTGTTCTTACGAGAATTAAGAACACTTTCACTTTTTCCTATCGATAGTGGAGGTAAAATAAGATTATCAACGGCTCTTAAGATTAAGTTCCACGCGTTAAGCATAACTTTAAATAATAACTCTTCATTTAATTCAGTACCAAGGATATTTAAATTGGAATTTAAGTAATCGAATAATGGAACAATCGCATCATAAATAGCGTTTTTAGGAGATTGCTGTTTACCGTTGTTACCACATATGGTTTTCAGAGTATCCCTTGAAAATGCAAATTGAATAAATGTAAAACATTTGGAAACAAAAAGATCAATAGCTCTATTTCTAGCTCTTATCAAAGATCTATATATTTTACCCATCGAAAACATGGCATCCAATTTCTCTCTTTCTAATGATACTTCGAAGACTAGATATCCTTGGGTATCAAATGGTAAAAGGAAACTATTTGGATAGCCATTTTCTTTAATCTTTCTTTTATCTAATACAAATGAAATTTTACCACATATCTGCATTTTGTTGAGTTTTTCGATTTTCCTATTTGTGTGATGCCAAAGAATGAGAGAAAGAGGAACTGAATCACTCTGAGATGAAGTAAACTCAAATTCCTCATCCCAAATCGGATTTATAGATTTCTTGACAGTTTTAGTTTTACCTATATATTTTTCAGATTTCTGATTTAAAATACTCAGACTTAAATTAGACAAACCATCATGAGACAATCCTTTTACATCATCCGCACTAATGATTCTAATAGTATACAAATTATCAAGTGAGGCTATATTTTTACTGCCAATATTATCCTTGACAGACTTCCCTTTTTTTTCATTTTCGGCTATTATCTGTGATATATGTTCTGCTTGGATATAATCATCCATGGCATTTAATTTTTCAATCATTGCTTCCAGATTGCATAAGAGAGTACAAGTTCTCTTTCTATATTCATAAGGCTGTGGGATCTCAACTACGTTTTCTGAAAGTAAGACATTCTTAATGTCATGGAAGTTCCAAGAATTAGGAATCTTTGACGAATATTTAATATTTTTTTCTTTGATACCCTCTGAACCTAGTTCTTCATTTTCATCTTCATTCTGCAAATCAGATTCTATTATTTCTAAAACTTGAACGATATAAGCATTTAAGCCATCTGAAAAAGTCTTCAAGATGAACGTAATTATCTTTGAGATTTGATACTCATTTTCCCATTCTAATTTCCTAAAGACTGATATAGATTCATTGAACATTTTAAAAATATCTAATACCGATTGACTATAGGTTACAGTATCATTAATTGGTTCCCAATTTTCACTTTTTATCGAATTAGTTATTACCTTAACTATCTTGGAACTAACATCATCACATAGTTGAAGTAAATATTCGAAGAAAACATTTTCAAGTTTACATGGAAATTTTTTGTTTGGCTGTACTTGTAGGTAAATATAACGGATTTCTCTGAATACTTTATAAGCATCTAACGCTGTTGCAGAATCTGGTTTGTTATATTTTGTTACTCGTTTGATCATTGTAGAAAAATCGGTACCAAAAGCTTCAATTAAAAATGATGCACATTCTGGAGCGATAAGTATAGTATCTAGTAATGGTTTTGTAAATCTTTTCTGTAACCGTTCAATACGTTCGATAATTAATTGTGCCACATCTTGTATGTGAATAATGTCAATTGTTTTATCTTTTGGAATCGAATCTAAGAGAGAAACGTAATACTCTATGCTACTATCAAATAGTGTTTTTCTTAATTGTTTCAACCATTTTTTTCTTTCAGACTCATATTGCTCTTCAAATGACATAAATGCTGTGTCTTCTAACACATAGCTGTAATAAAATAACAGAACTGGGTTTAATTTTGGCATAGTATTTCCAAAAATTCCTGATAGTAGATTATCTAGATGAACCATGCATTGATTTGAAGTTTGAGACATGTTTAAGGCCCAACGAGCTCTATCTTGATCATTCCAATATTGTGTATCTAAATAATCATTTGATCCAGGAACAACAGTAAACATAAAATTGAAAAAACTCTCTGCAGTTGTAATGTTTAATTCTTTATCTGACAGGATAGTTAGGTTTGCAGAAGTATATAATAATGACAGTAGAGTTGTTGGAAAATTTAAACGCCAATATTTTGAAAACTTTGAGATGAAAAAAACGAGCCTTTGAGAGTAACTAGTGATATTCGAGTTTTCTGCAGCTTCTAATTGCAGTAAGAGGGATATCAATTTCACAAAAATGCTCATTGAATTCTCAGGAATCCAAATATTCATTTTTGAAAGTTCAGTATGCCTCTTATCTCCATAAATAGATAATAATTCATCTACTTCTTTTAATTCGAATTTTTTCCAAACATTATAGTCCAGAACATTATCAAAATCTTCTTTAATTAATGTCGAAGAGTCACTTGTATCTACAGAATCTCTATAAGCTCGTAATTCTTTACAATATTCTTCATTTGAAATATGTATAGATGATGCGATCACGTCTGCTTGTAATTTAGATTCGGTAACATTGAATATATCTTTCAGAACAAATATATGAGGAATTTCCTTTAATACAAAAGAAGGCTTCTTAGACACCATTGCTTGATTAGTAGTATGGTTTGATATATTTTTATATATAGGCAAATGAGATTCTTCTTTAGATACACCCGGATCCATACTCTTCTGATATTGGGTTAGTTTTAATTTGATATCATCGGTGATATTCCCCTTCCCTAGAGATAAAATCATACGAATAAAATACGATAATTGTTCATATAATTCTGCTTGCCTATCACCTATTGTAGCTTTGGTTAGCTCCATATTTGAAGCTTTAGTGAAATTAATTAGCAAAACCTCAAATCTATTTAACTTTTTCAATTCAAGGTACATTTCTTTATCCATAATATTATCGTTGTAAAATTTTAATAAAGATCTTCTCAGAAGAGGGTTGGAAATCTTTACTTCTCCTATTGTTATTGCTCTTAACCTCTTAGCTAATTTGGGTAAAATATATATGATCATAGCATGCTCATCTAACGGATTTGTGGAGACAGTAGTAGCACTGGAATTAGATGATACTCTTACATTAGTTCCAGATACGGGTCTAGAATTGATTTTGTTATCCGGAGAAACATATCTAGTTTTAAATCTGGGGCCATTTATATAATCCAATAACAGGATTCTTAGGGAACTCCAGTATGCTTCTTCTAAGCTGGCACCATTATTTTTATCATAAATATCAGCAACAGTAGGTAAAGATTGTGTCATTGAGCCAGTGGAAATTATTCTTGACATATCTTAATCAACCGTGTCGGGCCTGTTTAAAACCCTTTGGACGTATATATATATATATATATATATATATAAATCACTTGTCTCTACTTAATTTTGCTTGGCGATTAAATATTTTCATTTTTTTTTCTCGAAACTATAAGTTTTAAGTATTGTTTTTGTTTACGTTTTCGTCTTTAAGAATTTGTAGGATAAACGCGAAAGATGAGATTTGAACAAAAATAGAAAAGGCACGATTCCAAGGAAAAGTGGTAACTAAGTTAGATACGACCTTGACTATCAGAAAATTTAAGGACATGAATATGTGTATGTATATATTACGAACTTTTCCTGCTGGAAAACTGGAATAAACAAAAGACTATTTGTGTAGATCGTACCATTTTTTGTATAATTGGATAATTAAATTAGAATTGGTAAAATAAGGACACTAAAATGCGAGTTGCAGCTATGAATTATCTGCATATTGATGGCTAATAGTGAGGAAGATATGCTCTAAATTTGTGTAAATAAAATGACTCCTATCGTAGACGTAGTTTACAAGGTTAACTGGTCTCCTCTGCTGAAATATCAGTCGAAGCTTCAGAATCTATATCAGAAGTTAAATTAGATTCTGAATCTAAGCTAGATGCAATATCTGCATAAGATACAATATCTGAACTAGATGAAATATTTGAATTAGGTTCGATATCCGTACGAGTTGCTAAATCGACAGAATTATTAGAGAGAGTGCCGCTCTTTGCATCACTACCAGTATCTTTCTCAGTATGAGATATACTATTGTTCAAATGATTATTATTAGTATCTGATATTATATGATTGTTCAATACTTTACCGATATCTAGCATATGAAAATTATCACCAAATATTGGCTTCAACATTTTGTCTGATATTATTCTTTGCTTATTAGCTGGATCTTGCAGATTATTATTTTTAATATATTTCCATAATTCCTTTGTAATTTCGAGACGAGGTAGTTCATTTTCCCCTAACAAATGAGATAATTCTTTGCTTAGTACAACATACTTAGTTGATAAATTATTTGCAACTTTTGCTTTAGGGGTTTCCTTAGATACTTTTTTGGATGGATTTTTAGCTTTCGCCTGCTTTTTAACTTTCTTTAGTAATTTTTCTATCAGAAGTCGATTCTTTTGCTCTAACTCTTCTAATGATACTGTTTTTATTGTAGTTTTAGTTATTTCTCCAATTCGTTTCACGATATGTTTTTCTATATTATCATCTATTGTTGCCAAATCTGCTGCAAATACTTCATGTACTTGATCTATTACATGCTGAATAGTTAGTTTATCTCGAGGAGTTTGCTTGATAATAATATCTATCATATGTTTTGAATTTGCATCAAGTATCATGGCTACGGAATTCTAATCTAAAATTTATGCAGAAGATAATTTTAATTCGAATAATATTAGAGAATAATCTTCGATATGTCTTCCAATTAGACTGTATCTATCTTTAGATACTTGGAATGAAAATTATATTTAGTCTGTTCCGACCATCTCATTTTCTCGTTCTATTTTTTTTTATTTTGGAAAGAAGATAAATTTGTAAATTTTTATTTACTTAAATACCAGATTTATAATTTACGCGATAGTGTTTAATTAATATACAAAAATATATAGCTATTTATACGGAGAATAAGTTTAAACTACCAAGCTTGACAGAAAAAAAATATCTAGTATAATATATTAACTAATATATGCAATGACTAGATTTTATTAAATCTCGTTTTTTGTTTTTAAAGAAATTGAATATGTGTATTTTTTTTTTTTGATTATGAAGAATTTCTCAAATTCTTCTTTTGCTGTCTTTCATTTTTCTTAATTAATTGCTTTCTAGCCTGTCTATTTAAAGTTCTTGGGTCAATCAATTCTTTATCAGTACCTTTAACGTCATCATCAACTTCAACTAACCATTGGTCATCTAATTTCTTATTAGCACCTTTATAACCCCATTTTGGAACCCATTCACCACTGGCTTCATCGTAAATCATTTTACCAGTCTTAGCCTTAGGTTGAATACCCTTCTTAGCAGCAAACTGTTCCCATTTAGTTGGTGCCTTAGCCTTTGGTAATGGCTTCTCTCTTGGTAATTCTGTTAAAGGTTCTGGTAATTGAATTAATGTCATTGTAGAACTTTGTCCGCTAGAGCCACCAGTTGCTTCTGTAGTGGTTTTCATTGGTAAAGATAATATCTGATTGATTAATAATTGTACATTATCACGGGTGTGATCTTTGATATGCTTTTCACGTTCACCATTAGAAGAATCAAAATCATTTTTGTCAAGTACGTTGGAATCGAAAACAGCCAAGTTACCTAAATCATAAGTAACGGGGATTGGTTTTTCAACAGTTACAGGTCTATCTTTGTAATCAACTGTAGACATATTATTGGATATAGAGGATTTTGATATACTAGGTTGAAGGATAAGTTGTTAATTTTCTGTATTTTGTTAAATATTTCTTTTTAATTTTCTTGTTCTATCATTGCTACATGTCATTCCATCTCATCACTTTTACGATTTTGAAAAAAATTTACTTTGATTTCACGTGAACAAATTTTATTTAAAAAAAAATTAAATATATAAAATTTATTATCATTTATAAAATAAAAAAAGAAACGCACCGAAAAGCACTGTGATACTAATATAAAGAATAAGATATAATTTAAACTCAAAGCTCAAACAACTTTCTTACAATTTTGCTTTCTTCTGGATTGGTGGAAAGATTCCAATTTTCTCTAATCTGCAACTTAGAGTTGTAACGAGCCTGTAGATATTCAGTTATTATATCATTATTCCCTTTATTATTTTGAGATTCCAAAGTAGTTAAATCTTGTCTTAGCAGGTCCTCTTCTCCTGCTGATATTACTAAAAATTTTTTCAAAAGCAAATTGTAGTTAAGAATAATCTTTTCGAAAGTTTTATGAAACAATTCAATAAAAGCTGGCAGTTGAGTTATAAGGTTATTTTGTAAAGATTCGAAATGGTCACTTATAATTTTTCTTTTGATTATCATAGATTTTAGTTTTTTTTCTTGTATATAAATAATGTATTCCTTTTTTAATTTGTTTAAATCGTTAATTTGTGTCTTTACAGCATCACAATGTTCAAGTATCTTATCGATAGGATTAATTATCATTTCATTAAAAGAAGAAAATTTTAACAAAATTAATTCTTCTTTCCTCGTATATAATTCATTTAAGAAGCTATCATATTTTTTGGCATCTTCTGTGCTGGGCTGAGATTTTTCAGTCTTTTCACTAATTAAATTTGACCATAAACTTACCAGTTTTATAAGAGGCTCAATGACTGATAAGAAATCTGCCTTTTTTAATAAATTTTTTAAACCAATTAAATCTTTATGCAATTGCTTAAATCTTACTATATGATCGTTTAAAGTTTTTTCTTTTTGATCATTTGTTTTGCTTTTAATACCACTGTGTGATGAATTATGCTTTGAAAATGCAATCTCTTTACGGGTACTTGTGCCTACTCGTTGAATTGACCTAGTTAAAGATCTTAATGTACTGCTACGCGATATCCCTGTGCTAGTAGTTTTCAATTTTGGACTGGAAATTTTTGGTAATTGGGAGAGTGAATCAATTTCTTCAAGAGAAGATTCATCGTTAATAATTGATCCCTTAATCGATTCTTCTCTTTTAAATTGTAAGGGTTGAACAGGACTTGAAGGTGAGCTTTCGCTAATATTACACGTGCTACCTAAATCTTCTATGACCTCAATAGTAGTTTCATTCGAATAAACACTAGAAGTTTCACTAATATTTAGAAGTTGTGGTGGTGTCTCAATATTTGCTGGAGACGTAATCTGTGATAAAATGGGGTTTGAAACTGACGATTTTGACATTGGAGATTCCAAATCTATATAATTTTGAATAATTTCAATAGGTGTCAAACAATAATCATACATACTATTATTCCTATAGTCTTGAATTTCGAATACAATATTTTTTTGAAAGTTTGAATAATTTTTTAAAGTTAATTTTAAAGCATCAATATTGTTACTATTTAAGAAAGAATTTCCAAAATCAATTAAATTTTGAAGAGTTAGTACCCATTGAAAAGTTCTTAAAATTGGTTTTTGCAAAATATTATCAAATTTGAAATCTTTGGAATTTCTTTTCTCATTAGTAGTTTGATCTATTGAAGCTTCCTTCATTGAATAATTATTCCAATTAGTATAAGCAAGTAGATCACAAGTCTTTATAAGGTTTAAAAGATCCAATTGATTATTATGAGCTAGTGAGTAATTAAAATAATTTGATTTCACCCTTAAATAATTTAAATTGAAAGGTATAGAAAAATCTAATTTTTGGAAAACATTTGAAGAGGAATCTTTCAGAATTTGCCATACCTCCATATTAAAAGTGGTAATATTAGTAGTTGAATGATTATTTATAGTTGTTAATAAATGCTCTTCTAGATCATCAATGAAAAGTTTTGATATTGAAATGATGGTTTCAATATTACCAAATAACAAATTTTCTTCAGTATTACTTAAATGTAAAAATTGTTTTAAATTTTTTCTAAAATTATTATTAACTAATTCCAAATCTTTAATATAGTTTATTTCTGAATAATATAAATTTTTCAAACAGGTCATAAAATTAGATTTAATATCTTTACATAATGGAATTTTTTTATTTGAATTAGAAGATAATATGGAAAGTTGCGCATGAGGAGAGTTGATTTTTTTAATCATTGGTTGTTCTAAGTCTGTTAAGTTTAAATCTGATGGCCTTTTCTTACCTAGTGGATCTTTAGGTTTATAACTATAATTATTATACTTTTTTAAACTCAACATTTTCTTGGCATTATTATGATATTTTAAATTTGAGTTATTAAGTGTAGTTTTAGGTAGTTTATTATCGTATTTATGAAAATAATCATTCTTATAATCTCTAATAGGCGTTAAAGAATTTGAAGAATATTGATTATAATCTTCTGCTAATTGTGATGTTTTAAACATTGTTGGATGCTTGAGATTGTCTAAGAATGTTCAGACCACACTCTGTTAAAAACGACAACAAAATACTTTTTTGAAGAGATAGAATTATAAGCTTAAAATTGTTCATTTCCTATCCATTTATGTATAATCGAGAATCTTACCATATCAGCAAGCTATTAGTGACACACCTTTTATTTTTCTGAAACATATTCTATTATGTGACATATAACAATATTTCGGAGAAATTTCTAAAATGTTTCAAATATGTTATAGCCGTGCAAAAAAAAGAAAAAAAAACAAGATACAATGCAGTAAGGAATATTGTTATGAGTATGCTTTTTCGTACTTATTTTTAAAGATATTTTGTTTAGTTAAATTATAGAAAGATTTTGACTGTTTAAATAATAAACACACAAAGGGGAAATATACACATATAGATCGATAAACATATATATTGTTAAATTAGAAGAATAAAAACTAAATAAAATGCTAAATTATTATATTATATAGAATAAAATCAACAAATTATAAGGCAATTAGTATCTTCTTTGTGGTCTGACAGTAGCAGATCTGTCTTGCATGTAAGTACCTGGAACAATGTGTTCTGGTAAATGCAAGTAATCTCTCAAGTATTCTACACCAGCTTCAGTCAAGGTGTAGTAATAGTATTGCCATGAGAATTGAGTCTTGACGTAACCCTTGGAAGTCAAAGATTGTAAAGCTTTGATAACGTACAAGTTTTTGGTGTCAATTTCTTCATGTTTTGGTTGGTTGAAGTCCTTCTTGGCAACAACAACACCTTCTGTTTAATATGCAATTAAAATAAAAATAATCAAAGATTAATTTTAAACAATTTCTGTTAGTAAACTGAGTTTCTATTATATTATTGCGGGGAATTAATGTGGATAGTTAATAAATGGAACGCTGAATTGGCCACATAGTTTCCATAATGACTTCGATCTGTATCTCTTTTTTTTATCAATTCCACAATGTCTTGAAAAATACTCTATTGACTATAAAACCTTATCCTTTTCAATCCCATATCTTTAACAATTTCGCTGTCCATTAATAACTTGAATTCCACGACCTCTTATCCAAATCGGCTTTTTCATTCAAACATACCTTGAAACAAATATCTGTGAATCTTGTCTCTGTCTTCCTTTGGCATCAACATGTTGGCTGGATTATCTGTACTGTGCTTTCTTCTATATGATATGAGCGTAAACACTGTTTAAAAACCACCCCCAGAAATACCACTTTAACGCTTATATTTTTTCACCAACTACTAGGTCCTCATCACCACTCGGGTTACGTCCTCACGTAATTTTCTCACCTCTGTTCTCGGAGAATTCCAAGCCTGCCTAGTCGTTGTCATTTACCTCGTACTAGCTCTCCTCCTCCTCCTGTAATCTTGTCCTCCTCCTGTAGTCTTTTCCTCCTGTCGTCCTGTCGTTCTCTCGACTTGGATAGTTTACTGAGTTTGCGTCTGTCTAAACTAGTAGAGATTGGGCAACAGGCTGGGAGAAATTGGCACGAGAAAATTCCGTCTCTTCGGGGGGTTTCTTTTTGGAACTTAGGCAGAGCTTTTCCGTTCTAGAAGGACCGAACACAAAATGTCTTGACGTTTGGTGCACAGGTGTAGCAGTCCGCAAAACCACAAAATTTTCCAAATTTTTCAGGTTTTTCAAGTTTTTCAAGTTTTTCAAACCGATTTCACTTAGATCATGGAAAAAATAAATTCGACACAATAAGACATATTAATGATTCAATGGAACACAAAAGAGTTCAATCGTATACTATATTATAGGTTATTTGTATAGCTATAGAAAACAATGATAAATTAGTGAACATTATTCTCAATTTGTTTTTAAATGACACCAGAATCTTGAAATTACCGTTTTGATATGCTTGATTATGATTTTTGTGAATCATTCTTAGTATTGTAATTTTGCCCATTATTACTGATCAGGGGTAGTGAGCATTATTTAATAGAGTATCATACACTTTACATAATGGATGTATATTTTTTTTTATTACCTAGTTGTAATATTTGCCTATTTTGCTCCGATATATTTTCCTAATCTGTAAAGTGAGTCCCCTAAAAATGGAGTTTCTTTTGCCTCTTCCTTTTTTAGTTTTAACTAGAACAAATATTGGATTAATTTCTACTATAGATATTTATTTAGAATTTTTATTAGGAAAACACGATTGAAAATAGTATCCCCCAATTTACAGAGTATTCGTTAAAAAAAGTAAATAAACGAAGTTATTGCGTAATAAATTCTAGACTGCTTTAGTTATCTTCTCCGTATTTCCACTAATATAGGTACTAACGTGCTGACGTACTTTTTTTTTAAACTCTTTCATACTACATAGATTCATGCCTTTAAAATTATTTGGAAGAGATCGAATATCAGTACATTATCAAGACGTCGTTCCAGCTATAAATAATATAGCTTCTCTTTCAGATAACCAATCGATAGATTCTTCCCCCATATATAATGATTTGAATCGTTCAGATAGCTCGATATGGTCTGAACAAAACACACCTACAAATACTCATAATAATACAACAGCAAACGCTTTAATAATGCAGAAATTCAGTTCAATATATGAAAAGATAAGACATTATTACATTTACAAGATATCTATTATTCATTGGGTTCTCTTGACAATTTGGCTCTCTTTTCTTTTTAAATTGACAAGAATCTATTACTCGTTATATAATAAGACAACACTCGGTGCATCAATTCTAACTAACATCATCTTATTTGGCATTTCAGATATCTTAGCTCAATCTATTAGTTGCTATTTTTCTCTACAATTAGATCCTTCTCCAAGTTTTATTAATAATACTTCTCATCAATTTTTTAGAACCTTAGGTATTGAAGAACTTTTCGATAGTGATGCTCAATTGACTATTCTTAATACAAATTCATTAAACAATACTGTCTCAAATATTGAAAATAATGATAATGATAACTATACTATTGAAGCTGATAGAATATCAATATTTAATGATTATGCATTACCAAATGATAATGCTAATGAGCCAATGGCTCATCGTCCTTTACTTGGTCCCTTTACGGATACTCAATCTCATCCTGATTTAGAATCGGGATTGCCAGATATTACCCATAATGATTCTTTATTGGAAAATGATTTAGTTGAATCACGCGGTAATCTTTTCAAAGCTGACGTATTTGGGTTTTATAGATGGATTTGCTTCATGTTCTGGGGGTTTTTTATTACATTTTTCCAAGTCCCATGGTATAAATTCTTAAATTTCTTCTTCACTGAAGATCCGACTATCGTTAAAGTCTTTGAAAGAGTCTTATCTGATCAATTATTATATTCCCCAGTCTCCTTATACTATTTTTTCAAATACTCCAACTATATCATGGAACATGGTGATCATGAAACATTTAAATTAAAGATCAAAAAGTTATACATATCAACTCTAGGTTGTAATTATATGGTTTGGCCAATGGTTCAATTTTTAAACTTCTTAATTGTTCCAAAACATTTCCAAGTTCCCTTTAGTTCTTCCGTGGGGATTCTTTGGAATTGTTTCTTATCTATGAGAAACGCATCAAGCTCTTGATTATACCAATTTACTTATTTAGTTTGTTTTTTTTTAACCAAAGGACAGCTGCATTCAACTTTTTTTTCTTCTTAATATACGTATTCATTCATTAGAATATACGATTATTTATAGATTTACCTTTTTTACGACTATATTTAGATACAGGATCTATTTTTTTCTTATTATAGATCTTTTATTATTACAATTTATTTTTAAACTCATATACACTTCACTTCTTAAACAACATAACTCTCGTGTTCCAAACGAAGCAAGTTTTTATATAATTTACTACTTTTCTTCTTTTTAAATAAAGGTTTAATGAATTTTGGAATTATATCTAGTGCCCAGTAATTGAAAAAAACCCAAAGTAAAATAAAAACTTTAAAAGTTCCACTGATCTTTGTTAATTGCAATAAACTTCCCAAGATATTATCGGGATTAATGTACATTAGTGATAAACTTATTAACAATGATAGACTAATATCGATGATAAATCCCATATTCTTTGATATTTTTTCTCTATAAGGTGGACCAATGGTCAATATTATTGCGATTAGAATATATTGAAAATTAGAAATGAAAAAAAGTATGGTGTTATCAGAAGATTGCACGGCATTATCACCTGCAACAATTGGTTTAATATACCAATCTAAATGTTGAACAATTAACCAAGGAATGATTTGGAAAATTAAAATGATAATGATACTTACTAAAAGTGGTACTAATATCTTTAAAGAAACCAAATTTGCTGATGGCCTCTTCTTAACAATTTTATGAAATGGTTTGGACCATGACATGAAAATAGCAATTGGAATAATTAGTAATAAATCAATATATAAAAATTGGAAATCTCCCAAATTAGAACCCCGACCATATAAAATTGTAATGGTAATAAATTGGATAGCCGAATATAATGTCATATACTGAAAGCATGCAAATGATGTAACTAATGAAGCTCTGCCTTCTTTAATTACATCTAAAACACAGCTGATATCAAATATTTGAGATGTAAAAGGAGCTGCAACAGAAGCTTCTGCTTCTGATAAAGAAATACCCACATCAGCAGACTTTAAAGCACCACAGTCATTAGCACCATCACCACAAAATCCAATAGTGTAGTCAATTTTTTGCAATTGAATCATTAACTCATGTTTCTCATCCGGCGACATTCTAGCATAAACTGAACAATTCAAAAGTATGGAATTCTTATAATCATCCGAAAATTGGATATCTCTCTCATTACCAAAAATTATCCTGAAAATATCACCCGATGCAGCCAAGGTATAATCTTGATCACCATTTATTGGCTTTAACGTTTTACTATCTAAGATATTATCAGGATCATCAATCTCAGCCCACTTTATTGGATATTGGTTTGTAATAAAATTATCTTCAAATATACTTGGTATGTAAACATTTTTCTCTTGGATTAATTCAGATTCCTTACCGACAGATATTGCAGTAAGAATATTATCCCCTGTGCACATTATAGTTCGAATATTTGCACGATGCAACTCATTCAGTGTTGGCTTGGAAGCTTCCTTCAATTTATTCTCAAATACAATAAACCCTAAAAATTCCAAGTTTGATTCGACCTCCTCTCGCTTAACTTTTTGAGTATATAACCAAGTATTTTTTTGTAACCTTTTGCCAGCACATGCAATCACTCTATATCCATTATGTGTATACAATTGTAGCATATCTTCATAATCCGTTGGTATTGTACTTCTATCACAAATATCATACATGACCTCTGGTGCACCTTTAGTAAATGCCCAATAAGAATCTGAACAGCTTGGCTTTACGATAACGCTCATATATCTCAGTTCTGATAAAAATTCAAATGTTTTAATAATACCTAAATAGTTATGAGGATCATTTTCAATAAATTGATTTGCAGAGTCATCTTTATTGGGATAAACAATGGCTGGTATGATTTCTGTATTTTCTGGAAATATAATTCCCTCATGTCTACCTTCATACATAGAAGTAAATTTCTTTGTTTGAAACTCTTCTTCAAAGGACCAACCAGTAAATTCAAACATCTTAAAATCAAGTGGGTCCCCCAATAAAGCCCCATCAACTAATCTTAAAGAATGGCAAGTTAGGATAGATACTAAAAAATTACGAGATTTAACATCGTCTATGGAAGTACAGTCATTAAGGGAAAATTTTGGAAAAATTTTGTGAACATCCTTAATAAGGTTACTAAATTTAATTAGTTTATGTGGACCAGTCTTGGTTATATGTACACCTAGAATATCAAGGCCATCTTCTGTTAAGGTCCCAGTCTTATCAAAACACATTGCATCAATTTTGCCTCCAACGTTTACCCTAGTTGGAGATATACAAAATATTTTTTTCTTCTTAAATCTTGAAATTGCAAAATTAGTACCGATTGTTAGAGTAGCAGGCAGAGCAGGAGGAACTACAATAGTAATAATATCTAAACATCTTAATATCATAGTTCGATGATCCAGGCCAAGTCTCATAAATTGAGCACAACTGATTATCAGTCCTACCATTGCGATTAGAGACATATAGCCAATGTATTTAAAAGAATCTTCGTAGAATTTAAATCCCACTGGCTTAGGGAATACCATAGATCTAACTAGAGAACCTTTAATTGTTGAGAACCCAGTACGAACTACCATGGCTAATGCTGCATTCTGATTATGTGGGATTGACGTTCGGATTAGCTTTGTCCCATTAAATAAAAATGACTTCGATACCAAATTAGAAATTTGAGTACTACGTAAATCATTCAGCAAGTCTTTTATTGTTTCTTCATTTATTGGAATTTTAGAAATGGGAACAGATTCACCTGTTAATATTGATTCATTTACAATACACGTTCCATTTAAAATGACAGAATCACAAGGGAATATAGCAAGCTTGGGGTCAGAAATTTCATAAACATCACCTGGGACTAGTTCAGATGCGTTAATATGAGTCCAGAACCCATCTCTAAAAACACGAACCTCACATTGAAAATGTGCTATTTCTGATAAACGCTGGGATGTTTTCTTAGTTTCGAGTAGACTGTCCAAAATAGAAAGAACTGAGATTAAAAAAATACAACCTGCATAATAATAATATTCATCAAGTGACCAAAGAATGATGGAAAATATTTGAAATACATAGAAGGGATGTAGAACTTCTTGAAACAATACTTCTGAAGTTGTTTTCATCTTTAAGTCTATAGAATTTTTCCCAAATGCTATTAATCTATCTTCTTGGGTTGCAGTTGTAAGCCCATTAACTGTATCTTGCAGGTTTGACCACTGAGGGTCTGCCCAATTAGAATTTACTTTGAATATATCTTCCAAAGGGGAAAAAATAAAATTAATGTATCGATATTGGAAGGAAATAATAATTGGTATATTTGGATTTTCAGGGGTCTCTTCATGATGGTGTACAGACCTTTGCTCATTGTTATTCATTGTAGTTTCATCATATGTAATTGGTAATATAGTGCTTAATAGACGATTGTACCATTTTCTTTCAACATCTATGATGGATAATTCTCCAAGCTCGTTTTCTACAGCAACCCATTCTGCTTTCCCCAAAGGTACAGCTTTCCCTGTTAATTTTATCTTATATTTTGGCATCCACCTTAGTAGTATATAAAACAGCCCACAAGAGATAAAACAGAGAGTATGGTATAAAAACAATTTTAGTTTTGAGGTTTGATAGCCCGCTATACCAATTAGAAGATCTTCTTCAGCAAGATAAAATCTTTGAAATTTTAATGTGGCTTGGTAGTTAGGATAGAATTTTTCATAATGGTTTGCTTTAAGGTATTCAGTTAAAAACGCTGTCTTTTTAACGGTATTTGAATCGACAGATTTAGAGCCATTATTATCAGCTTCCTCTAAAAGTTCGTCATTGGAATTATCTAAGATAGAGTGCTGAGATGTTTGCTCACCAAAAAGATTTATTGCTTCATTTGCAATTGCCAACGGAACCCTATTTCGATCATTATATTTAGAGGATAAATCAGATGAGTGACTCCTTGTTGGGTATAAATCAGAGACCGGTTCTGGCGTATATTGATTCTGGTTATTTTGAAATGAGCGCACTCTTGACATTGAGCGTGATCTCGACTTTAAAGCGCCATAGCCTCCTGATATATTACTTTGCATGGATGATCTCCTAGATACAATCCTTGATCCAATATTTGACCCACGAAGACGATTATTTTCATATTCAGGGATAGAATTCCATTCAACATTATAATCTGCAGGTTCTAAGGTTGAGGATCCCTCCGCCGAAGTTATCTGTTCTTCAGTGAAAAATCTAAAATTAGGAACACGAGATTCACTCCCTGATCTGCTATTCATTAAAGGGCTTGTTG
Organism: Henningerozyma blattae CBS 6284; assembly: GCF_000315915.1. NCBI lineage: Eukaryota > Fungi > Ascomycota > Saccharomycetes > Saccharomycetales > Saccharomycetaceae > Henningerozyma > Henningerozyma blattae. Next base: position 247,332 of record NC_020188.1, read on the forward strand.
CAATAGCCCCTTGCCTGCCTCTCTGTTCAATTCTTGAAGATGAATCGGACATACCATCAGTCATAAGATTGGATTGAAAAGAATGCGGGTGATGAAATGAAACAATTGATGTGGGAACGGTTTCAAAAGTAGCACCTGAATATAATTCTATTTGATTCTGATCAACAACAGTACTTGAGGTCAGTGTCACTGCAGTAGAATTTGTATGCATCGAAGAAAATGAATTTCTTGGTCTTCCATTGGTAGGGACAGCAATGCCATTGGTACCATCAGAATTCCTGGGGTCATAGCTATTGTATCTAGTCATAGTAGCATGGACTTAGTCTAATTGTATCTACTATTTTTGATAGTACACTTTTTTAAGATTAATTGAAATAATTCTTGCATTTTAAAAAAGCCTGAATTTTTTACGGAATAATTATACAAAATGACTAACCCTTGTGCTGTCTAGAAAAAGAGCTTTATAACAGGTGTAAAGAATAACAATATATTAGAATATGGAATATATTTTAATATGACCTGCATGCACCATATGATTATTTTTCTATGATTTTATGCTACTTTTGTTAAAAAAATAAATGTCTTTCAAACTTGAGTGATTATTTTTGGATAATTTTTTTATTATCAAAACAGGGTCTATATATGGGAAACTTAAAATAAAAAAGAATAAGAATAATAAATTACTTATATCATACTATTCAGGAAACTCTTAATTGTAATAAACGATTCGTTTTATAAGCCTTCTGAAGATACTGTGATGTCTGTTTTTTTGTTAACATTAGTATTCTCTTTTCAAATATGATAGCGCCTTCTAGTTTTCCTAGGGCGGGTAATTCAACCTGATTAAAAAATTTTCATTGAATCGATGAGATGAGATGCGATGAGACAAATGCCTTAGAAAAATTCTCTAGAGTAAATTCAACAACATTATAACATTTACTTCTATAATAAGAAAAGAAGTGTAGAAGCCTGTCGTTAGAGTTTGTGTATTGTGAATTTGTTTCTTCAGAGTGACAAATTACATTATTTTATATTCATAGAATCAATAAATATGGCACCAAGTTCTAAAAGAAAGAGAGACGAAGAATTTCCTCTCTCCAGACAAGATGCCACAACCCAGCCTGCTCAGTCTCTTTTGAAAAATTCTGATGAGGTTTCATTCCCAAGAGGTGGCTCTTCTGTTTTAACGCCATTAGAATTGAAACAAGTTGCTAATGAAGCTGCTAGTGACGTTCTGTTTGCCCAAAAGGAAAAATCTACAAAATCACAATCTTTTGAAAATGATAGACCAAAAAAGAAGAAAAAGATTACAAAAAAGAATAAAAATAGTGAAGCATCTTCTACTGAGCTTGATGAATCTGTCAATGTTGTAGAACACATTAATTTCAAAAATTTGAAAGTTGGATCTATCCTATTGGGTCAAATCACCTCTACAACCAAAAAAGACTTGTGCGTTACATTCACAGATGGTATTTCTGGTTACGTTCCAATAACTCATATTTCTGATCATATTACCCATATCCTAGAAGACATTGATGACGATATGAGCGATGAAGAAGAAAAGGATGAATGCGAAAAGGAAGAAAATACCCATGATTTTGATGAACTACCCAATTTAAATAAATATTTTAAAATCGGACAATGGTTAAGATGTTCTGTTATAAAGAATACTGCATTGGATGCAGTTAGTAAGAAACATCATAAAAAGAGAATTGAATTATCAATCGAACCGTCTGTTGTAAATCCTTTTTCTGCTGAAGATCTAGAGAAACATTCCACAGTCCAATGTTCGGTTAAAAGTTTGGAAGATCATGGGGCCACTTTAGACTTAGGTTTAGAGAATGTAACTGGTTTTATATCTAAAAAGGATGTTCCAGACTTCGAAACCTTATTACCAGGTTCTGTATTCCTAGCTAATATCTATAAGAAATCTGGTAGATCAATTATCGTAAACACAAATTTTTCTGCTAAAAATAGTAAAGTGTCACATATTTCTTCTATCGATGCTGTTGTACCAGGCCAGATGGTAGACTTTTTGTGTGATGATATCTCTTCTAATGGTATCTCAGGTAAAATCTTTGGTTTGGTATCCAGCTTTATCGGAATTAGTCATTTGAGAACTTTCACTGAGGAAGAATTAAAAGAAACATATTCAGCCGGTTCTAACATTAAGTGTAGAATCATTGCCTCTCTACTCAACAAAAATGACGAAAGAGTTCTAATTGTGTCTACCCTTGACCAAATTGTTTCTTTGGATAACAACATAGCACAAACTGAAGCTATTGAAGCATTTCCAATAGGTTACACTTTTGATTCGGCATCTTTCTTAGGCAGTGATTCAGATTTTGTATATCTTGCCTTAAATGAAGATTTATTTGGTGCAGTTCATCGTTCTAAACTTGGAGACATTCATATATCAGGTGATATTCAAGCCAGAGTAATTGGTTATAATACTATTGATAAAATTTACCAACTATCAACGGATCCAAATGCTTTAAAACTAAAATATATTAGAGCTGCTGATATTCCAAATGGTGAATTGGTAACTGGCTGTGAAATTATTAACGTATCGAGTGATGGTATCGAATTAAAGATTTTTAACGGTCAATTCTCTGCATTCGTCCCCCCACTGCATATTTCTGATGTCAAATTATCGTACCCAGAACGTAAATTTAAAATTGGTTCTAAAATAAAGGGTAGGATTTTAGAGGTTACTAAAAGAGGCCATATCATTATGACATTAAAAAAATCTTTAGTTAATGATGAAAATAAAATTGTTGATGATTACGTTTCTGCTAAACAGCTGCAAAATAAAAATGAAAAAACAGTTGCTACAGTTGAATCCTTTAAACCAAATGGCTGTTTGATATCTTTCTTTGGTGGTTTAAGAGGATTCTTACCTAATTCTGAAATTTCGGAAGCATTTGTTCGTAAACCAGAGCAACATCTAAGACTAGGTCAAACCGTTATCATTAAAATCTTGGATGTGGATGAAAAGAGATTTCGAGTTATTGCATCATGTAAAGCATCTAATGAAGATAGCCAAGCTCAAAAATTAGCCATTGAGAAATTAGTTCTTGGTAGATCTATAATCGAAGTGAATGTTGTTGAAAAAACCAAGGATTCTGTAGTAGTTGAAGATGCTGATAGTAATTTACGTGGTGTTATTTATGTTGGCCACCTTTCAGATTCAAGAATCGAGCAAAATCGAGCTACAATTAAGAAAATTAAAATTGGTTCAAAATTAACCGGTGTCGTAATTGACAAAGATGACAGAACTCGTGTTTTCAATCTTTCGATGAAGAAATCTCTTATTGACGACGCTAAAAACAAAACTTTGCCAATATCCTTCTCTGATATAATAAGCTTGGATAAAACAACTCCTTTGCACGGTTACATTAAATCTATATCCAATACAGGTATTTTTGTTGCTTTCAACGGTAAATTTGTTGGGCTAGTATTACCAAGTTATGCTGTGGAAAGTAGAGATGTTGATATTAACAAGTCTTTTTATGTCAACCAATCAGTTACTTCTTATCTATTAAGAACCGATGAAGAAAATGAAAGATTTTTATTAACATTGAAAAATTCAAAAGCTGATCAAACTTCAGGTGCTGCCAACGCTTCAGCTATCTCTCAGTCAACTGAAAATCTTGATACTATTAAAGTAGGTGATAAAATCCCTGCTCGTATTGTGAAGGTGTCCGGTAAGCACGTTATCTTAGATTTAGGTAACAAAATTACCGGTGTTTCTTTTATTACAGATGCTTTAAATGATTATTCAGTTTCTTTATCTGATGAATATCAAAATAAGCTAAATAAGACTATTGATGCTACTGTCATCTCTATTAATACCAAGGCCAAGAAAGTCAATTTATCCTTGCGTACTAATGAGGCTAAGCAACATTTGATTGAGTCACATAATGATATTAAGCAAGGCGATGTTGTTCATGGTTTAATTAAAAATATTAACGACAGTGGTGTCTTTATCTACTTAAGTACTAACATAGATGCCTTTGTTCCAGTTAGTAAGCTATCGGATTCCTATTTGAAAGATTGGAAAAAATTCTATAATCCTTTACAGCATGTAATTGGTAAAGTGGTCAGTTGTGAAAGCGACGACCGTATTTTAGTAACCCTACGAGAATCCGAGGTTAATGGTGATCTTAAGATTTTAAAGGATTATTCCAGTATTGAAGTTGGTGAAATATTTAATGGTAATGTTAAGAATGTTACTGATTTTGGTGTTTTTGTCAAATTAGATAATACTGTGAATGTTACAGGTTTAGCCCATAAATCCGAAATCGCAGATGACAAGATACCAGATGATTTATCTGCTCTATTTGGTGCTGGTGATAGGGTTAAAGCAATTGTTTTAAGAGTTAATGCAGAAAAGAAACAAGTTTCTTTAGGTTTGAAAGCTTCTTACTTTTCTAATGACAACTATAATGAAGAATCTAACGAAAAACCTATGGAAGAGAATACTGAAGAAAAGACAGAAACCATACAAAACGCTGATGCGGATGAAGTTATTGAATTTGATAATGAGTCTGATGAAGATGTTGAAATGGAGGAAGCTGAAAATTCAAAGATTCCAATATCCACCAATGGTTTAAGTTTAAGTACTGGTTTTGACTGGACTGCTAGTATTTTAGATCAAACCAATGATACTGAAGAATCTGAAGATGATGGAGATTTTACCGAAATCAAGAAGAAGTCCAAATCGAAGAAAAATCATATTGTTGAAGATAAAACCATTGATATTAATACTAGAACCCCTGAGTCTGTTGCAGATTTCGAACGTCTAATTATAGGGAATCCAAACTCTTCGGTTGTGTGGATGAATTATATGGCTTTCCAACTGCAATTAAGTGAAATTGAAAAGGCTCGTGAAATTGCGGAACGTGCTTTAAAGATTATAAACTTCAGAGAAGAAGCTGAAAAGTTAAATATTTGGATTGCCATGTTAAATTTAGAAAATACATTTGGTACTGAGGAAACTTTGGAAGATGTATTTAAAAGAGCTTGCCAGTATATGGATTCTTACACGATCCATAATAAATTAATAAGTATTTACCAAATGAGTGAAAAATTAGACAGAGCTGCCGAGTTATTTAAAACTACAGCTAAGAAATTTGGTTCCGAAAAACTTTCCATTTGGACTTCATGGGGTGATTTCTTGTTAGCTCAAAATAATGCTCAAGAAGCTCGTGCTATTCTAGCAAATGCTTTAAAATCTTTACCTAAACGTAATCATATTGATATTGTCAAAAAATTTGCTCAATTAGAGTTTGCCAAAGGTGATGCTGAAAGAGGTAGATCGCTATTTGAAGGGTTAATTGCAGATGCTCCAAAAAGAATTGACATTTGGAATGTATATCTTGATCAAGAAATCAAGATAAACGAAAAGAAGAAGGTTGAAGATTTGTTTGAACGTGTCTTCACTAGAAAGATTACAAGAAAACAAGCAAAATTCTTCTTTAACAAGTGGCTAGTGTTCGAAGAAGGTCAAAAGGATGATAAAATGACCAGTTACGTAAAAGCTAAGGCTACTGAATTTGTAGCAAATCTTGGTAAGTCGCAATCCGTTTAATCTATTCACTTGTATGACACCTAGTTAAAAGCTCAGCAATCAGACTTCACTTGTATATGCCCTTATTATAAATCGCCCACATTGTATATTAGTATATTAGATTAATTTTTAGTATAAATTTTTAGAAAAAATTGATTACTCCCTATTTATTTTTCCTTTTTTCTTAACTTTTATTTTGTTATTTTTGCCTGGATCTCTTTGATATCTTGTTGTCCGAGCTTGGGCGGCTAAATATTTCCACAAATGTTCAGGCGGGTTTTTGAGAGTGCAAAAGTGTGAAAATCCTTATAAGAAGATAGGAATTTTGAAAAGAATTTTGATTCAAACTAAGTTCTTCTTAAGATTATTTGTTACTTTCCTTATTATCTTGGTTACTCTCCTTTTAAAATATTCTATTCATACAATCAGATACTCGAACAAATAAATTAATAATAATACCCAACATATGATATCTGGTACTGCGGCTATTTTTCCAGAAGCCAAATTAATATTTTGGCTAAAATGGGGTGTTTTTCTCATCATTCTGTTTCGTTTAGTAGCTAATTTATTTTTTTTTGAATATAATAATGCAATTCGGTTGATTCTATATCCTTCTACTCTTACTTCCAGTTTCTATTTTAACACTGATTTAAAATTATTGAAGAATGATACTATCCGAAGCATTAAAGACATCTCTCAAAAAGTGTTTACAGAGTGTATTGAAAATCATTTAAATCTGGTAAACAATAGTTCAACTGCTACAAATTACCATGTTAAAGAGAGTTTTAATAAAAATAATATTTATAATATTATTGGGATTTGTTTTCTTCAATCAAAAGGAGTTACAACAGATATGATGAAAAATACCTCTTCAAATCCAACAAAAACAAAAAAATTTAAACTTCTTATGTTTTGTATGCTATTTGCATCAATTCTTCCACTTTTGGAATATATCTACTTTAAAATAACAAAAATTAAAAATGAAGTAAGCTTCAAGAAGGAAATAAAGCAGAAAAAAGAAGATAAGTCTCAGCTTCAAATGGAATCAACTAGTAGAAATGTTGAGTTAGATGGAATTTTTAAAGAGCCTGATTTATCCAAAATAAAAACTGTAATTGATACACAAAACGAAAGGGAAACAGAAAACTTGCCACAAAATCTAAAGAAGCAAAATATTGGTCTAGAATCAACTAATAGTAAAAAACATGTAAAAACTTTCAAAGATAAAAGTATTAATTCCAAATCAGAACTTAACTTCTCACTTGCCTCGGATAATAGACAACGATCAAATGAAAATTCAGTATTTAATATAACACAATCAATTCCACCTCAACATTTTCTTCCAAGTAATTTTGTATCAAAAATGAGTAATTTATCTACTTCATCTAAGCCAACTATGGTTGCTGAAAAAAAACAATTAGTTAATCCATTTTTAAGTAAAGTGAATCCTCCAGCTGGCTTGACAAATTCAAAAAAAGAAAAAAAGATAAAATATTCTTATCAAGAATTATTTAAAATACAAGCTATAGTTTCTGTAAATACAAGTGAGAAAAAGAATAATGAATTAAAAACTAAGTATTATGATCAAATTTTTGATGGCTCTCAGAGTAAATTTGATTTTGAGACATTTTATAATGAATGCATTAAAGGAAAAGTCGAATATATCTCAATAAATGAAGATTCTAGTTTGTATTTTCAAGGCGATAGCAATAACAATAATTATGTTTCAGATAATACTACTTCAAAAAATGAGATGGGCGGTAATTCTTTTAATAGGAACACCAGTAGTCAAATAAAAAACCCAAGTCCGATAGATCAGCCCCAATATTCGAGACCGGGACAGTTTAACAAAGACTTAGATTTAGAACCTGACAAATTTCAAAATACTGAAAATATTCAATGCTCAAATTTCTCTGTTCATCCAAATATAGTAGAGAATCCTAGTAACATTTTGTCTCCTAATAAGACAGAAGGTGAAGTACCATCAACTTACACCATGCAAGAAAAAACTGAAATATTATGTTATGAGGATAATCATATTAACAACAACCAAAGTGTGAATAATACTACCTCTGTAAGACTCGATTTTGAAAAAGCTCCTGAACGAGATTCTTCGTCAAAAAAAGATATTTCATTTGAACCTTTATGTAGCGTTAATAAAACAACTCATCAAGTTTATTCTGAAAAAAGTCTAAACCCTGGATACCAGAGTAACATTCAAGGTAATTTGTCTAACAAGAACAGTGTAGCTCAAGAGATGCCACAAACAGAATTAGATGATAGATCAAATGATAAAATTAACAAAGAAAAAAAATATATCGTAGGTATAAAGCCCAAACAGCAAAAACCTTTAATTTCCTATGCAGATATTTATAAAAATGATCAAATGACAAACTTTAATTCAAAATTGGTGAAAGAAGGAGGTACAAGTGATTCAAAACCAATTGATAATGAACAACTAGAACTCGTTGAAGAAAAAACAGGTAAAAATGTTGCATACGATGAACAAAATTATTTTGAACATGGAACTAGTAATTATACTGTTATAAATAGTACAGGAAAAAATGAGGTAGAAGCAAATTCAATCATCGAAGACTTAAATTCTCAAAATATAACAAGTGATGAAAAAAAAAAACAAACTGAGAAGAGAATAGAGGGAGAAGTTATCAGCTCTTATCAAAATTTAAATTGTCAAAAAAATGAAATAAAACCAAGATTCGAAGTTTATGTCCCCAGAAAAGATTTTGGGAACTCATTTGACTTAACTTCTGAAACAGGAAGACTACAGTTTAAAGAATATATTAGAGCAAAAAAAGCCAAAAATATGAAAGAAAATCCTGTATTTGCTCCGTCAATTAAACATGTAAAACAAACTCAAGATAAACAAAAATTATTTGAAAATGGGAATTCAGAAATTCCGTTTTTAAATTATCCATTATACATTTCAACCAAACAAGAATTTAGTGAGCCAGCTGAAAAACCACCAAAAAAAGTATTTATCAAAAATGTTGGCTGGGTATCTAAATCAAAAGCTAATGAGCTACTACAGAATGATAATGAAACGATATAATTTAACAAATATGGCTAGAAATATTAAATATATTTCAAACAAGCTGATTTTATTTATTGCTTTTGAGATAATGAATAGTATAATTTAGTTCAGAAAAGGTTGTCTAGTGATAATTGCTTTTCATATAATATTATTAATGTTTTATAAGTAGAGTAATCTTCAAAGATGTATTGTTTTCTCTATTTTTAATATAAAATATGTCGCAATTTTTCTAAATTCTACTTCGTTCTAATTAACTACTTTACCCATGATAGCGCCGTAAATTGTGCCGAGTAATTTAAAAATCAAATCTCTATTATTGAAACATATAGATATTGTTACAATTCAATTATCAGCAGACTATTGAAAACTTCAAGGAGGTACACCGGTTTATCCGATATATATTGATTTACTTATTATATAGATATAATAATTCTAAACAATATTAAGCCGATAATAAGGAATAATAATGGCCATATTAAAAGTTAAAAAGCCCAAGGAGAGGGATAATTCTGATAAGAAACAATCCAAAACTAAAAAGATTCATATTAAATCAAAGAATGATATACAACTATCATCTCAGAATAATATACATAATGGAAGCATAAGTAAGCCACGAATTAAGATTAGTTTAAAAAAAAAAGTTCTGAGATGCATGAAAAGCCAAATAGTGTAAAATTAAAGTTAAGTTTAAAAAAAACTGAAGATCATGATAGACTACATAAACCAACCAGACTACGGATAAAACCAATTAGGGTCCCAGGAGAGGGGTATGATTCTGAGGATTCCGAAATTGAAGATGATCCATTAATTGAAGAGGGTGTTATTCTTCGTGTGGTCCCTGATATTCAAGCAGAATTTGTTAAAAACTCAATAGATTCCGGTGATTATTCTGGTGTTAGTATTAAGTGGAAAGGCCAAAATCATGCAATTGTTTATATTAATGGATTTAAATATGGTGCCATTTTGGTTAATCTACCGACTATCCTGGAAGTTAATAAAAGTGTTGACCGTAAAAATTTATTGAAGACATTCGATGTTTGTCAAATGCTACTTTGTATCAAAATGATTAATGAAGAGGAGGAAGTTTTTGAATTAACTTCAGAACATACCGAAGATTTGGTGTCTAAATTCTTTGAAGATTACCAAAACGAAATTGATCAAAATAAATTAAAATTCTTTCATGGGTACAACGGTGGCCCATTGACTGATGCAGAAACTAAATATACAAAAGAGATTGCGCTGAAACAATATGATTATAGGCATGGTATCACACCTGCTTTATATAATGTTAGAAATAGGAGATTTAGAAGAAAAATGAATCCTACTGAGTTTGATTATATTGAAAAAGTTGTTGAATCATTAATTCTAGCAGATGAACAAGCTGAAGAAGTTAAGTTTGAATTAGTCTCCGAAAGTGAAATATCCAAAAGGTCAACTCCAATTGTAAATTCAGGTATTCAAATACATAACCTTAACTTTTCTACAAACCACGACATAGATATGGAAGATGAAAAAGACGATGATGACTTAGATCTCGATCAAGCATTTGAGAGTGACGACGAAGAAAAAGACACTAGTAAAACTAGTATAAATGCCAGTGCTACTATAGATCATAATGAAAAGGACGCAATTAATAATAACGAAGGCACAACTGACAATATCATTAATGGTATAAAAAGCAATGGAAAACTAGATGAGATGGGTGATGATGTTGAACAATACAATGGTGAAGAAGAAGAAGACGATGACGATGACGAAGAAGGAGATGACGAAGAAGAAGATAATGGCGAGGGTAATGAGAAGGAGGAAATTGATGAAAATAGACAACATAATGCATTATTAAAAGATGAATTAAACGATTTAGAAGGTATCCTAGAACATACTAAACAAAAACTGCACTCAGCTACCAACCCTTTATTAAAATCAAGATTTATTGATAACATTAAGAAACTAGAAAAAGAAGTAGAATTAAAGAGAAAGCAATTGATGATTAGTGATGAAATGTTGAATAAACAAGACAAAGATATGGAAGATGAAGATGGTGACGAGGATGAAGAAGAAGAAGAAGAGGAAGAAGAGGAAGAAGAAGAAGAAGAAGAAGAAGATCAACAACAAAACACAGAACAAGGTCAAACAGATGCGATAGATGAAGATCAAATCACAAACGCTATTATGGCTGGAGAAATACCCGATGAGGAGGCACTGGACCAGAATGATCTTGACATGATGATGCTGTTTGGTGCAGAAGGTGACGATGGGGATGAGTAATATTGTTATGCATTTTATATAATATCACACAAGCAATAGGAAGAGAAGAACTACCATTGGAACAACACCTTTAACATCTTGACTATTGATGCTATTTCTAATACCTTTGTAACACTATACATACTACATAATATCCACATATATAAGTAATAGGTCATTAATACTTCGAACTTCAATTAGTAACCTAATATATATAATGCAGTATACTCGATAATTTATATCTTACTTTGACTTTCAATACCCTAATTTCTCAACTTTTTATACCAGACGCGCTCCTATTTGTGTCTATAATTTCTTCGCTTGTTTTTCGCTGTCAGCTGGGTCACTGAAATTACAAGTCGCGCCTGTCCGAAAGGTAAATATTGAAGTTAAGAACATCAAAATTAAAGTTGATAAATGAAAACTGGTAATCGGTCTGAAATAAAAGAGCAACTAAACTTGTAACAATAGTAACGACCGACGTTCATATCTAATCTCCCAATTTTTTTTACGAAGTTTCCTGTCCAATTTCAACTGTATTTGCTTAAAAATTATTCGCTCTGAAATAATATCACAATTGGAACTTGGAAAGCATCAATTTTTTTTATTTTTTTTTTAATTTTGAATAAAAATAAGTGTACTAATTATAATATTAAAAAACAGGGAAATTAAATCTCCAGTATGAATTTAGAAATTCCACAACGCCAATTCACCAAGGAAGAAATTAACAGATGCTATTTAAGATGGCAGCAGTTAAGAAATGAACATGGTGCTAACGCTCAAAACGTGCCAGAATTTGTTTATTTTACAAAAGTCTTGCAGGCTGCTGCAAAGCAACAGCAACAGCAACAGCAACAGCAACAGCAACAACAGCAACAACAACAACAACAACAACAACAACAACAGCCACCGCCACTGCAACGGCCACCACCACTGCAACGGCTACCGCAACAGCCACCGCAACAGCCACCGCAACAGCCACAACCTATGCCACAACCTATGCCACAACCACAGCGTCATCACCAACAGCAACAAATACAACAGAATTCTAATCAATTATCTAATCAACAACGATTACCTCAACAACATCAAATACCTATGAATCAATCTCCCGCCAACCAGCACGCTCAAATTCAAAATACAAGCTCTCCATCATCATTATCAAACCAGAGTCAATTGAACCAAATGAATGGCTCCAACTTAAATGGAAATGGAAATTTACAGTCAAGAAATAATAATATAGGACAGAACTATGAGAACCAAATCTCGCCACAGCAAAATAATAATGTTCCATTAGCAAGATCACCGATGAACAACCAAATACCTCAACCTCAATCACAAGCTTTGGTTAATAAACATATTCCAGGAAATACTCGGAGGAATTCCAATGCCAGTAGCCCAGCATTTCATAATGAAACCATAATTACTCAGAGTCAAAATCAATTTCAAAATCGCTCATCGAAACCAACCCCTACTCAACAACAAACTGCAACCTTCCCAACTCAAACTCCACATAATAATAACAATATGAATATTGCACCAAATCAAGGCACTATCAATATCCATGATATTCCAAACAGTAATATTCAAAAAGTTAGTAATGCTGGATCACCTCAGAACCAACAACAACCACAAGGCCATTCAGGCACACCAAATAAGATTTTCTCAGTCAAGCAATCTATCTTATTAAGAGCTCAAATTACTGCGTTAAAATGCTTGGCAAACCATCAACCAGTTCCGACTGAAAGTCAAACAATTTTACAACAGTCAATAAACAACCCTCCGGACTTTAAGCAAATATTGATAGCTCTAAGTGAATATGTTAAATACAAACAAAAAAATAATTTACCAACTGGAAACCCAAACTACAACATAAATCCGAATTCAAGCCAACATCAAACACAACAACCACCGCAGAAAGGACAAACACAATCACCTGTTAATATTCAAAGAAAAACCCCTGTACTAAATCAAGCTCAACTCAATGGGCATCCTCAAAGTCACAGCCCCTTTACCCAAAGAAAATCCCCTTCTATAATTACGGAACAATCGAACTCCCAGAACAATAGAAACAATTCTTTTCCCCCAAACATATCTGCTTCAACGAATACCTCAAAAAATGATATTTCTAATTTAGATATGAATAAGAAGGACACTCATATGAGGAGTACAGAACCACTTTCTCAAAACTCTACTTCTAATTCTAACATTAATTCTGACTTAAGTGACGCTACAACAACCTTAACTAGTGACAATTCATCCATAAATTCATTGAAAACAAAAAACATAAAATCCTCTAAAAAAGTAACTGAAAAAGCAATATCTGGCAATATATTATACCGTACGAATGGATCAGATAATTACAATGATAAATCTACTAAAACTACTCAATCATTAGCAAACATACCAGAAGATTCAGAAGAAAAAACTAATACATTGAAACAAATTACAGAGCAAAAATATGCTAATCCCGTTAAAGCAAAACCTAAGAAGAAAATTGTAAGCCAATTACCACCTAAAATCGCACAGCCCATGCTACTTGAAGATTTTCAAAATGCAAATAAGACTGCAATGAACATCGTTAATACTGACGATTTCGATGCAATGGTTGATTCATTTTCATTACCTGAAAATTTATATTCTACTATTGATTATCAACAATTGTTTGATCCAAGTTATGCTGCAAATTCAATGATCCAACCTGGCATATTACCGTCAGGAATCGATATACATACTTCAAATGAAATTTATCAAACTTTGGTTGCCCTTAACTTAGATACTGCAGTTGATGATTGCTTACAAGACCTTTTGGACGACACTACCGATGAAGAAAAAAAGGAAGATGCACTTTTCGATTATTACGCATTAAAGCTTCTTCCCCTTCAAAAAGCAGTTCGTGGCCATATTTTACAATTTGAATGGTATCAAAATTCGTTATTGCTAAACACTCATCCAAACTTCTTGGCTAAAATACGAAATGTGAATACTCAAGATGCTTTACTAACTCGAGATTTATATAAGCGCTATGAAATTTTGAAGCTAGAGAAGAAAGAAAAAGAAAGGAAGAAAAATTTAGAAATCATAACATCTTCTGCAACAAAAATTTATTACCATCGAACCGAACATAATAATAAGCGTATTAAATTCGGCCATAAAATGATATCTGTTCATGGGACTTATGAAAAGGAAGAACAAAAAAGACAGGAAAGACAAGCCAAAGAGCGTTTACAAGCATTAAAGGCTAATGATGAAGAGGCATATATTAAATTATTAGATCAAACTAAAGATACAAGAATTACCCATCTTTTGAAACAGACAAATTCATTTTTGGATTCACTAACCAGGGCTGTGAAAGACCAACAAATTTATACTAAAGAGATGATTGACTCACATACTAAAGAGGGGTCACAAGATGCCGAAGATGCAAATAAACAAAAAATAGAAGAATCTGATAATGATGATGATGATCGAGAAAAGATTGACTATTATAATGTAGCACACAGAATTCAAGAAGAAATTAAAGTACAACCTAGTATTCTTATTGGAGGTACCTTAAAGGAATATCAGTTAAAAGGTTTACAATGGATGGTCTCTCTATTTAATAATCATTTGAACGGTATTTTGGCAGATGAAATGGGTTTGGGTAAAACTATTCAAACTCTTTCTCTGTTAACTTTTTTATATGAAGTGAAGAAAATCCATGGTCCATTTTTAGTTCTTGTTCCATTATCTACTATCACTAATTGGACAAATGAATTTGAGAAATGGGCTCCGACTTTGAGAACAATTACATTTAAAGGTACACCAATTGAACGTAAAGCAAAACAAGCTGCCATTAAAGCTGGTGATTTTGATGTTGTTTTAACTACATTTGATTATGTTATACGTGAAAAGGCTTTACTGGGAAAAATAAAATGGGTTCATATGATAATTGATGAAGGCCACAGAATGAAAAATGCACAATCTAAATTGTCACTAACCTTAAATACATATTATCATACTGATTATAGACTAATTTTAACCGGTACGCCGTTACAGAATAACTTACCAGAATTATGGGCACTGCTAAATTTTGTACTACCTAAAATCTTCAATTCTGTTAAGTCATTTGACGATTGGTTCAATACTCCATTTGATAATACAGGTGGCCAAGATAAGATAGAATTAAGTGAAGAGGAGACACTTTTGGTTATTAGAAGATTACATAAGGTCTTAAGACCATTTTTACTACGTCGTTTAAAGAAGGATGTGGAAAAAGGGTTGCCAGAAAAAGTAGAAAAAGTTATAAAATGTAAAATGAGTGCCCTTCAAAATGTTATGTACCAGCAAATGTTAAAACATCGTAGACTATTCGTTGCTGAATCAGCCAAAAAGAAAATCAAAGGGTTTAATAACCAACTGATGCAATTAAAGAAAATTTGTAATCACCCTTTTGTCTTTGAAACGGTAGAAGATGAGGTTAATCCTTCGAGAGAAACTAACGCAAATATTTGGAGAGTCGCAGGTAAATTCGAGCTATTAGATAGAATTTTGCCTAAATTAAAAGCTACTAGTCACAGAGTGCTGATATTTTTTCAAATGACCCAAATAATGGATATTATGGAAGATTATTTAAGATTAGCAGGTACGAAGTATTTAAGATTGGATGGGCAAACTAAAGCCGAAGAACGTAGTGAAATGCTTCACTTGTTCAATGATCCTAATTCTGAATATTTCTGTTTTATTTTATCTACTAGAGCTGGTGGGTTAGGTCTAAATTTGCAAACCGCCGATACAGTCATAATTTTTGATACAGATTGGAATCCACATCAAGATCTTCAAGCACAAGATAGAGCCCACAGAATTGGTCAAAAGAATGAAGTCAGAATTTTAAGACTGATTACAGAACACTCTGTTGAGGAGGCTATCTTGGAACGAGCTCACAAGAAATTAGATATCGATGGTAAAGTTATTCAAGCGGGTAAATTTGATAATAAATCTACATCAGAGGAACAAGAAGCGTTACTAAGATCACTTTTAGAAGCTGAAGAAGAAAGAAAGAGGAAAAGAAATGCTGGTATAGAGGACGAGGAAATTGATGATAAAGAACTAAACGAGCTGTTATGCAGGGGTGAAAATGAACTTGAAATATTCACGAAGATCGATGAAGAGCGTGCTAAGAATGATTTACGGGCAGCGTACAAGACTAGATTATTTGATAAAAGCGAACTTCCAGAAATATACTCACAGGATATCGACGTTGAGTTAGAGAAAGAAAAAGCTGAAAATGAAAATCTATATATGGAACGTGGTCCAAGAGAACGTAAAGCAAAGTCTTATAGTGACAACATGACAGAAGAACAATGGCTTAAACAGTTTGAAGTCAGCGACGGGGAAGATAAAGTGGACATTAAAGACACAGCTGCTAATGAGTCTGATATAGATCTTGCAGATAATACTGTACCTTCAGAAGATGTTACAGATCTTAAAGATACGATCGAACCTAACTATGTTAAACCTATTACTGGTGGAGAAAAGTCAGATTCGGATTCTCAAGATGGTGATTTTGAAGAAGAAAGCAAAAAGAGAAAGGCTCCTAAACCTAGGGGGCGTCCAAAGAAGTTAAAACTGGATGAAAACAATGTTATTCATTCTACTGTTCCATCAGATCCAGATATTCCTGTCAAAGATGATTCAAAAGATACTGTTCCTGCACATTTTGCGGGCAAAACATCAGTAAAATCTATTGCAGCTTCAAAGTCAACTAAACGTAAAAAAAAATCTTCTCGTGGCCGTGGAAGACCAGCAAAGCCTGGCCCTGCTACCAAAGGACGTCCAAAGAGAAATAAAAATGGTCAAGAATATTTAAGAAATCCTGAGAATGTGTCTGAGCCGCTAGACATAAGAAAAGATGTAGCTAAAAACGCTCAAGATTTATTAACATTTGCAGAAACATATAGAAATACAGATAATAGGCAACTGTCTGAGATATTTTTAGATAGACCTCCTAAATCAGTTTATCCAGATTACTATTTATTGATTAAATATCCAATTGCGTTTGAAAATATTGAAAAACATATTGAAACATTGGCGTATGACACGATGGTTGAAGTACTAGAGGATTTTCATTTGGTCTTTGCAAATGCTCGTATTTACAATTACGAAGGATCTATCGTGTATCAAGATTCCATAGAACTCGAGAAAGTAGTATTTCAGAAATACGAAGAGATTACTGGTTCAAAATCAGACATAGATTTCTCAAAGTTTGATGAATTATTCGCAACAAAACCTCTACTCATCAATGCTATTAATGAAGTTACATCAGCATCTGATAATACACCTGTCTCTACTCCAATTGCGGAAAAAGACCACGAAGATAATGAACAAGAACTCTAATATTTTATATTTATGATTACTGATCATATTTATTGTATATTTATATTACATTACATAAATTTTGTCTTTATTTTCAGTATTGTTACATTTAATTATAGTTGAATATTTCAAGTCACGAAGATCTAGTATCGGGGTTATTAATATTCCCGCGAAATTTTTAAATAATGTAATTAGGATTATCAAAAAATTACAGCCTTAATTTATTATATAAAAACTACATAAAAGACAAAAATTGGGTTCACCAATCCAATAAGTCTCAGAATATTTTAAGATAGAAGAACCATCAAGTTGAATTTATTCATAATATTATATTAATTTAAAATTAATTCAAATGTCGTTTGGATCAAAAGCTGCTGAAAGATTGGCTGATAAGGTAATCTTAATTACTGGTGCCTCTGCCGGCATTGGTTACGCTACTGCACTAGAATACATGGAAGCATCAAATGGTAAAGCTAAATTAATTTTGGTCGCTAGAAGAAAGGAAAAATTGCAATCTTTAAAGGACTTAATTAACAAAAAATTTCCTTCTTCAAAAGTTCATATCGATGAATTAGATATTACCAAGTTAGAGACTTTTAAACCATTTTTAGAACAATTACCATCTGATTTTAAAGATATTGATATTTTAATCAATAATGCTGGGAAGGCCTTAGGTACTGAAAAAGTTGGAGAAATAGACCAAAAAGATATTGAAGGAATGTTTCAAACAAATGTTATTGGCTTAATCAGTTTTACTCAAACTGTTTTGCCAATCTTTAAAGCTAAAAATTCAGGTGATATAGTTAACATTGGCTCAATTGCAGGTAGAAATGCTTACCCAGGTGGTTCAATCTATTGTGCTTCCAAGTTCGCTGTTAGGGCTTTTACACAAAGTTTAAGAGCAGAATTAACAAATACCAACATAAGGGTAATGGAGGTAGCTCCAGGTATGGTCGAGACGGAATTTTCAATTGTTAGATACAAAGGGGATGAAGATAGTGCTAAGAATGTCTATAAAGGTATAACTCCTTTGGTCGCCGAAGATATTGCAGAATTGATCGTTTTCAACACATCTAGAAGATCTAATACCGTCATTGCTGAAGCTGTCATCTTTCCAAGTTGCCAAGCATCTGCTTACCATACTTATAGAGAATAGGTTTTATGAATTATTCTACAAATAGCAACATGAACATATATATGTACAGATACTCAGATTTGTTACCCGAATATTATTTAGACATTCTATACACATTCTATACGTTGAAACGAAATCTTTACTAAAATAAAACGATTAACTGATGTACGTCAAAATCACCACCTAGCTCGTTATTTTCTGTGGGTGTCTTAAAGGTGCTTACAGGTAACGCCTACTAACCGGATGATTAACAGAAAAATGACTACAGCACATTTCAATATTATTTGAAGAGACAAATTTAAAAATCTTTTAAAATTAGACAATTTTATGTATATTTTAATTTAAATACATGTGTGAGAAACTTACTTAGAGTTATTCATATTTATAGAGTTTTTTTTAATTATACTTATAAGTTATTTTTGTAATGTTATTTATTTTTTTTATGACACTTCTTTTTTATTTTCATATTCGTAAGATCTTTTCGATCTATGCATTAAATGAAACAAAATTAAATTTCATACTTCATATATTGAAAAAAGACCAAATATACAAGAATCCAAACATATTAAATATGGCAATGAAAAAATTTAACCTCATATTTACTATTTCATGGGCATTATTCAATTCTTTGTTAATATATGGACAAAATTTCTATGATTCCAATCCAAATATCATTGAGTTAAATTCAAGAACTTTTGATAGAGTTATTCATCACACTAACTACACTACTTTGGTGGAATTTTATGCACCATGGTGTGGATATTGTCAAAAATTAAAACCAATATTGGAAAAAACAGCTAAACAATTAAATGGTATAGTTCAAATTGCTGCAATAAATTGTGATCTTGATATGAATAAACAATTATGTGGCCAAGAATCAATTGAAGGTTTCCCTACTTTAAAAGTCTTTAGACCTCCTAAAATTAATTTTAATGTGAAACCTGAGGATAGGGTTGACTTTAAAACTCATGCCAGTGAAGTCTATATTGGCGAACGAAAAGTTTCACCAATGATTGATTTTATGATATCAAGAATCAAATCTTACGTAAAAAGAGTTCAAAACATTAAAAATTTAAGAAACTTAATTTGCAAGAAAGATAAAGAACAAGAATTGAAAGTTGTTTATTTTTCTAAAAATGAAAAAGTTTCAAGTGTATTTAAAACTCTGGCAATTGACTTTTTAGGAAAAGTAAAATTTTACCATATTACAAATGGAGTTTTTAAAGGTTTTGAAAATGATGAAGTTGAGATTAATAAATCAATGAAAACATACCCAAACATTACTAAATTTCTGCTTGAATTAGAAAAAGATCAAAAAGATAAAAACAATTCCAAAAACAATCGCCTGGTATTCTTCAAAGCTCAAGAAGATAAATATTTAGAATACTCGGGTGAAAATTTTAATAAAATTGATATTGAAAGCTTTATTATGAAAGAATTTAATATAACACCAACAGAAGGTCCGCTAAGTAAAAAGGTGAGTATATAAATAAAATCACTGGCAGGGGATCAAATTTTAAGAAATCTAAAAAAAACTCAAAATCTTCTAATTCAAAGAATAAGAAAAATAATAAGCAAGGTAATGCAAAATCACTATATGATGAATTATAAAAAGGTCAATTAATATTTTCCATTACGTAACACCATTGCAATGCATAATCATAGAATTTAACGATACATCCCTTTGCTGGCTTTTTGTTAAGCACAAGTTTCAGTTTTTTTGTAAGCCACTAAGGCCAAATATTTATCTTGAAATATTTATAGAGTAAAACAATTTTCACCCTGCATTTCAGTATAAATTTTATAGTATTATTATTAGCTTAAAAATGAAATGTGACTATAAATATTTCTATTTACATTTATAAGCACGTGCAAGTGTCCAAATGAAGTAATTTTGGAAAATTTGAAAAAAAAAAAAAATTATGCGATGAGGTCTTTAAAATAAGTAATAAATTAATGTATACAAAAATTTATATATATGCCATGCCTTTTTATTTAAGTTAGACTTAAGAACCGAATAAAGTATTAAAATAAAGAGAAAATGTCTTTCTTTTTTAAAAATATAAAAGCTGATGCTAATTCAGAGGATGATGATAATTTGAACGTCCAAGAAGATGAATTAGAACAAATATTGAGGAACAAAAAAAAATTCCAACATGCAGAAGAAGATAATGATAGCAGTGATGATAGTGATGATGGCCTGAAAAGTATATCATTTGGGTCAATTAAGAGTGCATCTGAGAAATTGGATAAGGAAGAAAGAAAAGAAAGAAAAAACAAGAAAATCAAAAAGAGAAAAAGAAAGGTTGAAAGCGATCATGAAGAAGACCTTGTTGATTTTGCTGAAGAAGAAGCCAAAAAGAATAAGTTCAAAGAGGGCAGATTTAATGAGGAAGAGAGTAGTAGTGATGATGACGGTACATTTTTTGAAGAAGATGATGAGGAGGAAGAAAATAAACGGAAGAAAAAGAGAAAGGCACATAAACATGCACCAAAAGAAGAATCATTCAAGAAGAAGGTCCATAGAATACGAGATATCCCTGGATTACCAAGTATATATCAAACTCCCAAAAGAGTTGAGGATATTCGGTTTGATAAAAGTATCGGTAAGAGTGAACATGATATGGATATAATCCGTAGACGTTATAAATTCCTTGATGAATATAGAGAAAAGGAACTACATGATATGGAAGCTATATTAAATGATCAAAAGTTAGTAAATAAGATGGATTCTGAAGAAGTACGTAGAATTGAAGATACTATGCGTAGTATGTCTTCCAGATTAGAGAGTGTTAAAAATCGGGATCTTGAAAGAAAGATCATTAAAGATTATGAGAACGAACATTTTAACAATAAAAACTCTAAAAATAAATTTTATTTAAAGAAAACTGAAAAGAGAAAGATTATTAACAAATGGAAATTTGATAATATGAAAGCTAATCAAAGAGAAAAGGTCATGGAACGTAAACGTAAAAAGCAATTGGGTAAAGAATATAAGCAATTTGCCTTCCATAGAGATTAGGCATACCCAATTGTATAGTATTGTAGCATTAATTACATAAAATATATATAAAAAAAATTAAATATACTTAATTCATTAAAAAATAATATCACATGAGCATCTCTTTTTCATAAAATCAATTATTGAACAGTCTTACCACCTTGACCGACCCAGTCATTAGTGGAGCCTGGATATACAGAAGCATTAGCATACCCTAATTTTTCTGCTACATCTCTTGCTTTTGCGGCACGAGCACCAGATTGGCATAAGAACAACATATTAGCGGAGGTAGCTGGCTTAGGGAATCCAAAAGTAGCATTGAATTGTTCACCATCGAATTTCAAAGCTTCTGGGTATGAATTGAAAGGCATATTGTAGGCACCCGGGACGTGACCTGTAGAATATTCGGAACGTTCACGAACATCTAAAATAAAGGTATTAGCAGGCTTAGAAGCCACCAATTGTTGAACATCTTGGAAAGAAAAACGCTTGTAAGCTGCTGTTGTAGCAGTAGCAGCTTGAGTAGCAGTAGCAGCTTGAGTAGCAGCACTACCGTTCCATGCTTCGACGACTCTACTCCACATTATAATTTATAATTATAGTTAGTTGATTTGGTGATCTTGATATTATTGATCTTAACCTAGTTAATTGGCTTAGCTGGATAATCTTTGTTATAATATTGAACTTTCTGTCAAATTGAATCCAGAAAAATCTCATAGAATACTTGTTTTTCAGGAAAAGGGGGTCCTTTAAATATGCATTTTAAGGTTGGCGAATCCAGATCGGGTTCAAGGCCAATTTCGGCATTACTAATCAGCAAAATTTACTTTATAATCTTAAATGTAAGCAGCTGCCAGAAAATTGTCATAGCGACAGAACTGCAAATGTCAGCAAAAAAAGTCAACACAATGCTGTGATTAAAAATAGTAATTAAATTGTCACATCTGTGGCTTTATGCTTATGGTTAATAATGATTTCATATTCTCATAATTGTGGCATTATGCAACAACTAATAACAATTTCATATGAGAAATAACCCAACATGTATTAATCATACGTGGTTATACTGCTAAAACCACCTAGGTAGTGATATTAAGAACGTATTAAGATGTGATAAATTCTACCTTTGCATCAGGCAATCAAAGAGTCAGTAAAAGTTCAGTCCATTCTTCGAAGTATAGATTATCACGGAAATATCCCCACAGTTTTAGCTGTTCATTGTAGACAGCATATTTTATATATGTTCCCTTTTCTAAAAAGGTAAGGATATTTTTCTATCCCAAATAAATATGAAAATTATTTAACAACTAATCAACTAAGTTATTGAATAATGAACAAAAATGTTCTGAACGGCCCAACCGCCGGCCATAGATGCCAGCAGTTATTTAGTAGTAAATGTTGTTTACGGGATGTGTATTGTATGAAGATATTATGTAGTCGTATATAAAGGGAGTATAAAGTTCATAGCGGGAGCATGCGTGGTGCTAGATAATGTCATGATGTCATGATGAAACGGATATTAAACAGCAGTCTACTGTTAATGGTAAGGTCTAGTGTGAAGATTATATGCATTAACGTAACCTTAGATCACTGACGACAAAGGTACCATCACCCAAATGTTGAGTCATACCGACCTGTTGGACTTCAAAAGTAGATTTTTGTTTGTTATAATCAACAATTGTAACAGAGGTGTTAAATACAATTATCTTACGGGTTTTACCATCAGCATCAACTTCATTACTGCTCTGATATTTAAACCAGTCTAACATGGCGCGGATAGCACCACCATGACTCACAATAGCCATATTCTTTACGTTATCCCCAGCAGATTCTACCAATTCAGTAATTTGATTTGATAACCTTTCAATGAAAACGTCTGGTTGTTCACCGAAATCCTTAAAAGATCCCTTACCATGCTTATCAGCGTACTTTTCGGCATCTTCAATATACATCCCTTCAATGACACCCATGTAACGTTCTCTTAAAGCTGAGTAAAACTTCAATGGAATCTTGTGTAAAGTAGTCTGTGGGTTTTGGATACCATTTAACACACACATACTTGTTTGTTTACATCTTTTCAAGTCACTGGAGGCAACAGAATCAAACGTAATATTGTTCTGGTGTAGATATTTACCTAGAAGATTACTTTGATTCAACCCTGTTTCATTTAAATCAGTATCACGATGGCCTTGTAAGATTTTCTCTACATTATTATCAGTTTGCCCATGACGTATGATAAATAATCTGATGATATGGGAATCCTTATTATTTGTATAACATTCTTTAGGGGTTAATTGGGTCATCTCTGTAGTTTATTTTAATATGTCGTATAGATTAATAGATGGCTTATTTTGTCTTCTTTATAATTAGAATATATTAATGGGTATATTTTAACAATAATCACACTTTTACACTTTTTAATCATTTTAGAATATATATATATATTTTTACTTTTTTATTAATTTAATTATGAGTCTTTTCTTTTCATCAATTTTTCTTTGAAAAATTTCTCCGTAAGGAAATTACCTATTTTGTATATCAAGCAACTTACCAAATGACGTAAGAACTATTGATAATAGATTAAAAGAATTTAAGTATTCAAATTCTTATAACAATTGTTGTAAATTATATTTTAGTCAGTGGATGTCTAATAATTAACAAATAATTTATAAGATGTTAATTATTTCAAAACTACCATGTTATTTTTAACAGTTCAATTGAAGCTTTTTTTTAAACTTGAAACTATGAAGCTAGGGTTTTCGACCCTTGGGTAGAAACAAATATATAATAGGGTTGTAGCAGAATTAAAAGATGCGCTAAATATATAATGTATTCTTGTTAAAAAGAAACGCCCATATAAAAATCAAAATTTTATAATAACAAAAAAAATAGCAACTTTCCTAGGTTTAAATATGGATTTGCCTGATGAAGATACCATTAGAATTTTAATTACGACAGATAATCATGTGGGGTATAATGAAACAGATCCAATCACTGGTGATGATTCTTGGAAAACTTTTAATGAGATCATGACTATTGCTAAAAAAAACAATGTTGATATGATTGTCCAATCTGGAGACTTATTCCACATTAATAAACCCACTAAGAAATCATTGTATCAAGTAATGAAATCCATTAGATCTAATTGCTTGGGCAATAGACCATGTGAATTGGAATTATTAAGTGACCCTTCGAAAGTTTTACAATATAACGATTTTACAAATTTGAATTATGAAGATCCTAATTATAATATTTCTATTCCAATATTTGGGATATCAGGGAATCATGATGATGCATCAGGTGATAATCTTTTATCTCCAATGGATATTTTACACGTTTCTGGGTTATTAAATCATTTTGGAAAAGTTACACAAACAGATAATATTCAATTAACTCCTTTATTATTTCAAAAAGGTATAACAAAATTAGCATTATATGGTATAGCAGCAGTTAGGGATGAACGTTTATTCAGAACTTTTAAAGAGGGAAACGTTAAATTTGAAGTGCCTACAATGCAAGAATCGGAATGGTTTAATATGATCTGCATTCATCAAAATCATACACAACATACAAATACTGCATTTTTACCTGAGCAATTCTTACCTGATTTCCTAGATTTGGTCATTTGGGGTCATGAGCATGAATGCATTCCTAATTTAGCATTTAATCCAAACAAAAATTTCAACGTCTTACAACCTGGCTCATCAGTAGCAACTTCTTTATGCGATGCAGAGGCAAAAGAAAAGTTTGTATTTATATTAGAAGTGAAAAATGGAGAAAAACCAAATTTAATCCCAATTAAATTAAATACAGTTAGGACATTCCTTATGAAAAATATCTCTTTAAGTGATGTCCCATATTTAAGACCTCATGATAAAGAATCAATTTCCAAATATTTAACTCAACAGGTAGAAATAATAATTGAAGAAGCAAATGAAATTACTAAGAAAAACTTACAATCCCAGATGAGCGATGATGCTACTATAAATTTTGATCTAAGTCAAGATAGCAATGCTAATGAAGATGAGAATGAAGATTTATTGAAAGAATTACCGTTACCATTAATTAGGTTGCGAGTTGATTATAGTTCTCCAGTAAATGCTCAATCTGATATAGATTTTCAAGTAGAGAATCCACGTAGGTTTAGTAATAGATTTGTAGGGAGAGTGGCAAATAGTAATAATGTGGTACAGTTTTATAAAAAAAGGAAACCGCAATCATCAGCTTCTAAGAGAAATTCAAATAAGAAAAAGATCCTATCTGGGATGGATATGAATAATGAAGACATTGAAAGAATTTTAAACGAGTCAGGTGCTGATAACGAATTACAAGTTCAGACTTTAGTTAATGATTTCTTAAGTAAAATGCAATTATCTCTATTACCAGAATTAGGTATGAATGAAGCTGTTAAGCGTTTCGTTGACAAAGATGAAAAACATGTTTTAAAAGAATTCATTGATCAAGAAATTGAAAATGAATCCAATATTTTAGCTAAGAGCAAAGATTTCAATTATAATGAAGATATTGAAGAATTAAAGCACTTAATGAAGCAAGTTAAACAAGCTAATATAAATACTAAACAAACGAATGAATTAAATGGTAAAACTGCAAATACAACATCCAATACTAAATATACCTCTGTGAAGAAAGTTGATTTGGACGAAGATTTTGTTATGAATTCAAATTCTAATGCAGATGATAATTCTTTGTCTGGTATTGTTAGCAATTCCTATTCTTCAGAATCAATTACAAACATGGAAGAAGATGAACTTACGTCAAAAATAAACGGAACACGTACTAATATAAGTTCCAATTCAAAATCTTTAAGATCAACAAATGTGCCTGCCGAAAATTCTGCACAGAAGAAATCACGTTCTAGAACTACTGGTAATACTTTAAGGAAACCTACATCTAAACCTGTAACAACCAAAAAGAAAGTTTCACCGATCTCTGATTCAGTTGTAATCTCAGATGAGAGTGATTTAGGTCCCGACGAATTTATTTCGCAGCTTGATAATACATATGGTGCTCAGAATAATAGCCAATTCAATGTAGCTTCTAGTGAATTTGATGATGATCCAATAGAATTAAGTGATAACGATAATTATAATCCACCTCCATCTAATAAACCAAAACCCGCAAAGAGAATACCAACTACTAGAAAGAAGTCTACAACAACATCTAAATCTAGTAGGTCAACTTCATCTCGTACACCTAAGACAGATGTTCTACAGAGTTTACTAAATCGTAAACGAAGGTAATTGGTATACACCAATTTTCGTATCATTACTAGACTGTCACATATAACCTCTAAATTAATCCGTTTTTTGCATCTTTTATACATTTATATAATCACTGCCCTTTATTTATATTACTTTTAACCTAATAAACTAGCATATACATTTTTTTTATTTGAACAGTTTAACCGCCAATAAGCTATTTTTCTATTAAATTTTATAATAAATAAATTTTAAATTCTCCGCGATAGACACTAAGAAAACACGAATATTATGTAGATTGAAATTTGTCAATAAAAAGTTAGCTAATAATAAAAACGCTAAATAAAAAAGGATCACAAACATTCAAAGTAAACCTTCTAGATTAACTTACCAAAGATGGATATGGGAATGGGAATGGGAATGGGAATGGGCAATGACCCTTTAATCCAAGTCCAGGTTGATGAATCTGAAGATACCGAATGGAATGACATCTTGAGAAAACATGGTGTTATTCCAGAAAGACCACCTTCTCCAACAGCTCAAATAGAGGAAGCTTTGGCAGAAGCTTTAGAAAAACAACATGAAAACAGACTAGAAGGTAAAGATTTGTCGGATCTTGAAGAATTAGAAGATGATGAAGATGAGGATTTCTTAGAGTTCTATAGACAAAAGAGACTAGCAGAAATCGCAAAATTACAGGAAAAATCAAAATTTGGAGACGTATATCATATTAATAAGCCTGAATATAATAAAGAAGTGACTGAAGCAAGTAAAGGTGATGCTGCAAAACTTGATTCTCAAAAGTCCTCCAGCTATTTGGATTCTAATGAAAAAGATAATGTAGAAACAGATTCTAAGGGTATTTATGTCTTTGTACATTTATCTTTACAAAGTAAATTACAAAGTAGAATATTAACTCATTTATTTGAATCTTCTGCTAAAAAATATCAAGAAATCAAATTTGTTGAGATAATAGGTACTAGAGCTATTGAAAATTATCCAGAAGCAAATTGTCCCACAATTTTAGTATATTATAAAGGTGAAGTTTTGAAAAATATGATTACATTATTAGAATTAGGTGGAAATGATACTAATATGAAAGATTTTGAAAAACTAATGGTTCAAGTAGGTGCTGTGGATGAAGCGGATAAAAGATTGATGATAAATACAGATTCTGATGAATCACAAGAAGAAAGACATTTAAAGTTTGCTAATAAGAAAAGCATCAGATCTGGAATCAAAGGAAAATTCGATTTAGGTGCTGGATCTTATGAGGATGATCATGACGATTTTTTTGATTAATCATCATGATTTTGCTATTTACATTTGTTATTTGTGTATTACCTACAATTATTACTGTTATTTCACCATCTCTCCATATTTTTATAGATAGAACTAACTATGTACTATATAAATCCAATCATATAGTTAACAATCACCTATTGCGATATGGATTAGTAATATATTTTTTTCATATACACGAGTGTATCATATATAAAAGTTCTGTATAAAAAAATATTAAACGCTATCTAATTAAATAAGTTATTTTTGTTAAGCGAGTGTTTAATACTATTAAAATAATATAAAGTTCAATTTAAATGGAACATGCAGTTATCATTAGGATTATTTAATTAAGGTTTTTAAAGTTGGATATATTTTTCAATATTGCTTTTAATTTATGTTATTTTTATTTTGAAAATGAAAGAGACATCTCATTATAAATATGCTAGTGCCGTAAGCTTGTATTTTTTTAGTTTTATAATGTTCTATTAGCCTTTTTTTATGGTTTTTTATTTATTTTTTTTTAATTTTTTTTTCAGATCAGTTTAAAATACATTTACTTTGTACTATAATAAATCTATATTTTGAAGGTTCAGAAGTATAATGCAGTAAGTTTATATTTATTTAGAACTTGACTTAAAAAAGTTTCATTAATTAAATTGCCTTATGGTATATATCAAAAGGTATGCTTGTTCTTTCAACATTTGCTCCAGAGGAACTTTCATAACTACTGAATCGTTAAATTGGTACCATACACCGTCTGCAGTTTTTGTATATGTGATGTAATGACCTTCATTCACTGTTCCTCTATGAGTAACAATCCCGGTTAATTCATAAATCATATCTGGGGTACTTTTATTCGTTTTTTCATTCAAATTTGTTGGATCAGTATCTGGTGTTGGTGCTGTACAAAATGATTTCATATTTAAATGCAAGGGAAATTCTACAAAATCATTTATTTTTACACTTGAACCAGTAATTAAATGTTCAAATCTCTTTAATTGTATCACCATTATTGGGGCTAGTTTCAAAATGCTTAGTTGCCTATTTGCATCTTGTGATTTGTTACACTTTTTACAATTATAAGTGAAATCATGCAATCGTTCTGTTCTATGAAAGCTTTCTAAACATTCATAAAGAGTAGATTTTCCTTTAACATCTAATGAAAGATCCATGTATGGATCTATTGTTGTTTGAGACTGTGCTTTGCATTCTGAACATGATATTATACTTTTTAAGAAGCCTTGAAATATGGTATGCGGTAAGCAATTGCATAAGTGAAGATGCTCTTTACTGCTATTACCGTTTACCATTGTTTTAAAATCTGTACCATTCATTTCTTGTTTATTTGTATCATGAATTTCATTTAACTTATAATCATTATGCATTTGATTTAATATAAATTGTAAAAATTCATGGGCATCTTGCTGAGTGTAACCTGCCAAATTTTTATTTACTCTCCATGAACAATTCAAAATATCCACTAGACCTTCATTTGGAGTTGTCTTTTTATTTCCATACGTTTCTGAAATTATATTATCTATTGCACACGACATGCATTTCATAGGATCTTGAATTTTACAATAGTTATAGTGAACACCTTTCATAGAAAGATCAACAAATAAGGGGTTATGCATCAGACATTGTAGAATACTACTCATATAACATGTAGAACCCATATTTACCAACCCTTTTAAACCATGTGCCTGAGTTAATGTCGGAATTGATGTTTCATTGGATATTCTATTCCAATATTTTTGAATTTTTGGAGTTAAAAGTAATTCTTCAACAAACACATAATCATTACAATGAAAACAATATAAAAGGCCGTTTAAAGAATTTACACCAAATGGATGATTTGTTGATTTATAATGATTCATGGAATGTGAGCCGTTCCAGCAGCCACAATTACCACATTGGATACAAAGAAACGAGGTACCATTGTTTAATTGATGACATTCAGAACAAATCATTGTATATCTCAATTTATCTTGAACGGAGGTTCTTGAAAGTGTAGATTTGGTAGAGTAATACACTGTTAAAAATTCATCTTTCTTCGAATTATTACTAAATATTTCAGTCAAATGCTGACATTCTACCATTTTCTTCTTTTGAAGTCTAATATTTTTTTTTTTAGCTTAATTCAATCTTAGACTGTGATAGGTTATATTTTAAATTTTTAACAATATGTATACTTTGTCTAATTGTTGGTAAATAATCTAGGTTATTTTTAGAGGGTTCCTGATCTTGATCTACGTGAAGTCTATATAGGATAGAAAAAAAAAGGCAATTAATCTGTAAATATCAAAAAATCCACTCCAATACCACTATTACTAATACTCTACAATTTGTAGAGTTGCTAATTACAGAATATGCCAATTAAGCTTCGAAAATGCTTGAAAAATTATTTGATCAGAGAACTCCGGATGATTTTAGTATTATTTTTTTTCTTCTAAATCTTGAAATTCTGCCTTATTTAGTCAGTAGTGAAAAAAAATAAAAAAATAAAAAAAAGAGGCAAAATACAAATCAATAGTAAAACTATAGTGAAATGTACTCTAAAGTATAGATTGAAGGAATAAATTATATATTATTATGCCAGATTAGGGCAATTAATTATTCAAACCACAATGACGTTCTTTATATATATATATATTGTTTATTCTAGTGCTTTTTATTTCTTAACATTTCTTGCTTGAAGAATGATTGGTTTAGTTTTTTGATACCAATTAGTTTTGCCGAGATTAGGTAAGAAACTCTCATCACCAACCTAGTAATGTTTTATGAACAAATATGCCATTCATTAGTCATAAGTAGAAATTGAACTGTGATGCCAATCTAACTGCATCTGACAATATATTTAAGGGCAACTCGGAATTACTTGAGAAATTACTGTTTTTGTCTGATTCGTTAGCAATTGCTATTATATATGAAGTGTTTTCGCATCTATTCCTATCTATTGTATTAGTTCATAATATTAGCAATAATGCCTAAACGTATTTTAATGTTACATGGTTTGGCGCAAACTGGTGAATATTTCTCCTCTAAGACTAAGAACTTTCGTATTGAATTAGAAAAGCTAGGATATAGCTTATACTATCCTACAGCCCCCAATAAATATTCTGCAGCAGATTTGCCTGAAGAAATAGGGTCCGCTGACAGTAGTACCAATGAATCACATGAAGTTACAGCATGGATAGAGGACGATTTAATTAATGAAAGCTACAATTTACCACAAACTACAATTACCTTTTTACACGACTATGTTATAGAGAATGGTCCATTTGAGGGAATAATAGGATTTAGTCAAGGTGCCGGCGTTGCAGGCTTCTTGGTTACAGATTTTAATAAATTGCTAGGTTTGACCAAAGAAGAACAACCACCTTTGAAATTTTTCATGTCCTTTAGTGGGTTTCGATTCAGACCCGATAAGTATCAAGAACAGTACGATAACCATCCAATAAGCATACCTTCGTTACATGTAAGGGGTGATCTAGATACAATAACATCTAGTGCTAAAGTTGATGCCCTATACAATTCATGCAATGTTGAGAATAGAACCAAAATGATACATAAAGGTGGTCACTATGTTCCAACATCTAGAGGTGTAATTAAAAAAATGATAGACTGGTTACAAGCGGTTAATAAATATTAGAATACATTGATTTATTTACTTGTATAGAACAAATTTTTATAGAAATTTGTTTACCATATAGAAATAAGACACTGCAGCATTTTTCTTTTAATATATATGAAATCGTATTAGCGTCGGAAAACAGAGAAAATACCCTGTAATATATTAAACTTGAGCTTAA
The DNA here is from genome assembly GCF_000315915.1 of Henningerozyma blattae CBS 6284. Taxonomy (NCBI): domain Eukaryota; kingdom Fungi; phylum Ascomycota; class Saccharomycetes; order Saccharomycetales; family Saccharomycetaceae; genus Henningerozyma; species Henningerozyma blattae. The sequence continues at coordinate 279,008 of NC_020188.1, forward strand.
ATATGATTAGTTATTTTAATTTATGAAGAACCAAAATATTTTTCTTTACAACATATAGTTCTTAAATTATTACAATATTCTTTTTTCATAGTTTTGCTTAGCTAATCTTAAAAAAAATGCTTCAAACAGAACAAGATTATAATCAGGAAATGACAAACGGTACAACTATTTCGGTTGCTAGTACATCACCTATAAACCAGCAAGGTATTATTTCTGATAAAGATTGGAATTTACATGCATCAAATGTATCTATGCTAAGTGAGCTAAAGAAAAAGCAAAAGGAATTGCAATTGAATATTGAAGCTTTTTCTAGTACTGTTCCATATTTGGAATATGAAAACTATAATGAATATTACGTTTTAAAGACCTTCAAAAGAGGAAAATCAATTAGTGGAATAGTGGATTTAGAACAATTAAAGAACAATCAATACGGAGATTATTATGAAAAAATTACATACGATCATTTAAAGGTAAATGATAAGAATGAATCCAAGATTTCATCTCATGAATCATCATTGAATGTTTCTCCAATAATAGAGAGTAATGAACCCAAAAATACTGATACAATTACACCATCATCTATTGATAATAAAGCTAACGAACCTCCAGATTCAATAATGACTAGAATACGAACAAGAACAAGAGGCAATAAATCTAATGACAGACAAATGGTAAAACCTGAACTGAAAGCCAAAATCCAGAATTCCAGCAATACTATAAAGAATACAGCTACCTCGAAACCTATCAATTCTCTATATGAAGTTATCGTGCCCAAGGATAAATTTCCTGAAAGAAGATCAGATTGGATATTGCCACAAAGGAAAAGGTATGTTATGAAAGCCACAAGGAACAGCACTCCAAAAGTTCCATATATTACTATATCCCGATTATTTAAAGTTCCAAAGATTGAAAGATTAATCAATAGTAAACAACAATCGAAAAAGATAAAAAGATCCAAACGATAACCCGTATTAATTATCTTTCTATTAATAATATTCTTTCAAATGTAATTCAATCACTCTCATTTAGGTTCAAATAATGCAGTTAATTTTTTATTCCCTTTATATATATTTAAGTAAAAACTAACTATGAGTATTTATATATTATACAGTAAATGATTTGTTTTTGAGTAGATAAGATAATCAAAAAAAAATTGAAATGAGCAAAATGGAATTAATTAATTATTCCCATTCTACAGTGGCAGGTGGTTTAGAAGTGATATCATAGACAACTCTAGCTACACCATCAACTTCATTAACGATTCTTGAAGAAACCTTCTTTAAGAAAGCGTGATCGAATGGGAACCAATCACAAGTCATAAAATCAGTAGTTTCGATAGCTCTTAAAGCAATGACTTGGTCATAGACTCTGTTATCACCTTGGACACCGACAGTCTTGACAGGTAATAAACAAGCAAAGGCTTGAGAAATCTTGTCATACAAGCCATGTTTTCTAATTTCTTCAATGTAGATAGAATCCGCATGTCTTGCGATAGCAACTTGTTCCTTTGTGACTTCACCTAAAACACGAATAGCAATACCTGGACCTGGGAAAGGATGTCTCCAGACTAATTCGTGAGAAATTCCCAATAATTCACCTAAGTGTCTGACTTCATCTTTAAACAATTCTCTTAATGGTTCAATCAATTGTAGTTTCATGTCGTCTAATAACCCACCTACGTTGTGATGAGTCTTGATAGTTTGAGAAGGACCTTTAAATGAGATGGATTCAATGACATCTGGGTATAAAGTACCTTGTAATAAAAATTTAATTTCTTGACCATCTTTTGGTTTAATTAAAGCAGCTTCTCTTTCAAAAACATGAATAAAAGTGTGACCAATGATTTTTCTCTTTTGTTCTGGATCAGTAACACCTTTCAATTTAGACAAAAATTCTTCAGAAGCATCTACAACTTTCAAATTGATACCTAAACCATCAACTAAAGTTTTCTTGACATTCTTGGCTTCGTCTAATCTTAAAACACCGTTGTCGACTAAAATGGCATGGAATCTGTCACCGATAGCTTCAGTCATCAATTTGGAAGCGACAGTGGAGTCAACACCACCAGAGACGGCACCAATAACTTCAGCAGTTGGACCAACTAAATCTCTGATTCTTTGAATTTCTGAATCAATGAAGTTTTCCATAGTCCAATTTTGTTTAGTTTTACATAAGTTAACAGCGAAGTTCTTCAATAAAACCTTACCTAAAGTAGAATGGGTAACTTCAGGGTGGAATTGAATACCATAAATTGGTTTAGTTTCGTGAACGACACCACAGTATGGAGAGTTATCAGAAGTAGCAATAACTTTGAAGTTGGTTGGTAACCCATGCAATTTATCACCATGAGACATCCAAACTCTGGAGTTGTCGACACCTTGGAATAATGGATCGTCTTTGGTTAAAACATTCAAAGTGGCAGGTCCATATTCTCTCTTTTCACCTCTACCAACTTGCTTACCGTTAATCCAAGCTAATTCTTGCATACCGTAACAGATACCCAAGATTGGGACGTTTAAATCAAAAACAGCATGGTCAACGTGAGGAGCATCTTCAGCATAGACGGAGTATGGACCACCAGACAAGATAACACCCTTTGGAGTCCAACCTAATTCAGAAATCTTTTGAGTACATGGTAGCATTTCAGCATAGACATTGAATTCTCTTAATCTTCTTGTAATTAAGTGAGAATATTGAGAACCGAAGTCCAACACTAAGATAGTGTCGAACATGTTAGAGACTTGTTCTACAGAGACCATTGTTGATTGTTTATTTGGGTGACTGACTTGATTTGATTGTGTTGAACAAAAAATAACTAAAAAATAATTAAAGTAATATAAAATGAACTTTATATAAAATACAAAAAAAACTTCTCCCCAATAAACTATCTAAAAATGTCTAAAAAAAAAAAAAAAAAAAATTTAAAAGAAAAGAAAAAAAAAGAAGAGATGAGATGAGATGAGTTAAGTTAAATTTGCAAGATCCAGTTATTTACAACTGTGGAGAGATGCCTCCAGATAGAAAAATTGTATACTATTTATACAAGGGTCAAAAGTGAAATTTCAACGATGAAAAATTTTCATCTCATCGCGTTCCAAAAAGGAAACCACGAAGAAAAAACCCCCGCCGCACGTGATTGGATAATTTCAAGAATGCAGAACGAGTCAGCGAACATGGTCATGCAGTATTCACATATATAATTGGCATATACGTATATCAGGTGATAGCCACCGCAACATGAAAAGCTTGTCTATGGATTTATTGAAACAAAGTATATAATAATGCCGGTTAATAATGCTACTGGCGTGCACGTGGCTGCATCAGGGCTAAGCTTAGCACACTTACATTGCAAAAATACCATTTCTAAATTCTTGAATCTCAAGTATTGAGTAGTGCTAAATGCAAAAAAATGACTAAGCTAATAATCACTGGTCTAGCAACCAGAACCCTAGTGGTTCCAACCCTAACTGCATGAACCCTAAGCCCTATATATTTCCGCATTTTACCTCAAAATACGTCATCTCATCACTTAATAAACTTAGCTAACCCTAGGATTCCTAACGAGTAAACCCCGACCTTCCCTACGGATGTTTCTGTGCGAGCCCGGCTGTGAATTCCGCAAAACACGCTCTGTATGATTTTTCGTTCATTGTTTTTGGCCTTGAGTTTTCGTTTTCAAAGTCGAATTAGAATTTACAGTCAAATGGAAGGAACCACAACGTCAATTTGTCAAAATGGTAAAATACAACAATACCGTTTTATCATATCAATAATATTATTTTAAGAAATATATTTGGGAAAAAATATATTTAGAGAGAAACATTCATTTACCTAATGGAACATTAGGCTTTTGTCTTTAGTTTCACACGTAAGTTCCAGTCGAATTAGAATTTAAAAAGAATAAACCATTTCTCAATAAAAACTGTAACTTGTTTGACCTTTTAATAGAAACATCATTACTTAATTATTCTTTAATTTGTTACCACTTAATTGCTATTTTTTATTTTTTTGATTTTGTTGTCTTATAATAGTAAATAAAGGAAAGAATAAAGAGAGAAGAAAAAAGAAAATAACATTGACAAGAAATTTTTCAGATTTATCCTTCATAATTACCACGACTAATAGATATCGAAACCAATTCTTTTTTCCATCATGTTGTTTCAAAGAGAAACAATCACCAAAAAACCTAAACCACCAAAATCAAACTTATCATTAGCTTTACAAAGCTCGAATAATTCGTCTGGGAATAATTCAAATGTAACAAAAACAAATTCTACTTTAAAAATTAATTCAAATACATCTACTTTGAAAAATTCCACTCGTCATTCATCCAATCATGATTTCAAATTATTGAACAATATTCATCATTCCAATACGAATAGTAGTCATAGATCTGCAGGTACTACCACTAGTACAAATGCATCCACTACAGGGGATCATGCTTCAAGTGATGAAGATTTGGATGACGAAGATGATTATTCATCCTGTGATGGTAAGAATGAAGAATCTTTGAAAGACTATAAGCCAGGTGGGTACCATCCTGCCTACAAAGGGGAGTGCTATAATAATAATAGATATCTGTTGATAAGAAAATTGGGATGGGGCCATTTCTCTACAGTTTGGTTAGCCAAAGATAACAAATTGAATTCATACGTAGCTATGAAGATTGTCAGAAGCGATAAAGTTTATACAGATGCTGCTAAGGATGAAATTAAATTATTGAAAAAAGTTACAGCAAATAGCGATCAAAATGTGGAAGGTTCTCATTTTACAATGAACCTCCTGGATAATTTCATTCATTCAGGTCCCAATGGTGACCATGTAGTCATGATTTTTGAAGTTCTTGGTGAAAATTTATTATCTTTAATTAAAAAATATGAGCATAGAGGTATACCAATCATTTATGTGAAACAAATTGCAAAACAATTATTATTGGGGTTGGACTATATGCATAGAAATTGTGGTATTATCCATACTGATATTAAACCAGAAAATGTATTACTAGAGATTGGTGATGTAGAGGTAATTGTAGAGATGGTGGAAGCCTTGGATAGACAAAAGAAAGAAATCAAAAAGATCCAAAGAAAAATATCAAGATCTGGCACTATAGATTCTTTTAATTCATCGCATAGCTTTATGAGTTCCACTTCAAATAACGCTACCAATAATATCACTACCAATGCAAATGTAAATAATAATACTAGTAATTATAATAGTAGTAATCCCTTTGCTAATACATCTACAAATAAACATAATAATATTCCTTTAAAACTTGACGTTAATTCTCATTCAACTTTAAATTCTAATTCTAATTCTTCAGTGCAAGTTCAACGTGTACCAAGTAGAAAACCAAGAAGGCATACTTTAATTACAAATTCTCAACCATTGCCTTCTCCAATAAGTTCTTCAAATTTTTATGAATTGAAAAATCAATTTTTAAATAGTAACAGTAATTTCAATAATAATAATTCTATTTCAAATAACCATTCAAATAGTATATCTAATTCTGGAATTTGGAATGGTCCATCTGCCTCTTCTCATGCTAGAAATAATAACTTAAATTTAGAAAGAAATCCAAGTTTTTCTAATTCTTTATTACCAACTACACCAACTCGTCATAATACTCATTCTGCTCTTTCGCATACTCATCATACTTCGTCCAATAATGATATTCCAGCAATTGCCAATTCACACAGCTTAAGCATTTCAAGAAAATCAACAAATTCAATAAGCAGTCCTCATGCAATTCAAAATAATCAAATAAACCAGCCCAATAATAATCAACATATCACAAATTCTTTATCTTCATTAGATATCTCTACTCAGAATACTCCACAAAAATTAAATAATAATAATAGTAATAATACCAATAATAAGCCAATTCTAAATAATCCATTTCAAAATCAAAATTCAAATACACATGAAAATGATTTGGTAAAAAATATGGATTCAAATGTGACAGATGATAATGCTGTTTTGATGCAAGAAGATAACCAAAATACAAGTATGATCAGAATAAAAATTGCTGATTTAGGTAACGCTTGTTGGATAGATGAACATTATACAGATTCTATCCAGACAAGAGAATACAGATCCCCAGAAATCTTATTAAGAGCTCCCTGGGGTTGTTCGGCTGACATTTGGTCAACTGGTTGCTTAATTTTTGAATTATTAACGGGCGATTTTCTATTTGAACCAGATGAAGGAAACTCTTATTCAAAAGATGATGACCATATTGCACAAATTATTGAATTATTAGGTGAAATTCCGTCATACCTCTTAAGAAATGGGAGATCATCTTCTGATTTTTTTAATTCAAGAGGAAATTTAAGAAATATTTCAAAATTGAAATATTGGCCGCTAAAGGATGTATTAATGGAAAAATATAAATTTGAAGAAAAAGATGCTGTAGAAATTGCCGATTTCCTTTTGCCAATGTTGAAAATTGATCCAAGAAAAAGAGCAGATGCTGGTGGTTTAGTTAATCATCCATGGTTAAATGACACTTTAGGTATGGAGAATGTACATGTGCCCGACAGATTGGTTTATGGATCAGGTGCAGATATCCCAGGCTGGGATCAAGAAGTATCTCATCATTCAAGAGCACATAAGACCATTTCCGGTGATGCTTAAGCATTTATTTTAACTTTTTATCCTTTTTTTTCCTTTCATCTACACTCATCTCTTACTCACTTGATTTACCAATTTGACTGTAATTTAAACTGCCTGTGTTTTATATTTTATTTTTTTTCTCTATCTAATATTACTCTTTATTTTTAGAGATCGGTTATTCTTATTCTATTCAATATTGTATTTTCCTTCTCATGTTAATCTATTTTATCTTTTTTTTCATTTTATTCATATAAAACACTATATGCTATTTTCTTTTAAGGTTTATTTTTTGTTTTTCCCATTCGATTGTATTATGATAAATTTATTGATTTACTGTTGAAATATATTCACTGTAACTTCCTAATTTTCAGAACTTGTATCTTACACAATATTCAGATACATTCAGGCAACATTTTTTTAATTTTATCTCTATAGTTAATTCTTATATTGTTGTTTTTTTTTACCTATGTATTTTTCTAAAATTCTGTTTTTATAATAGAAATTATTCGTTTTATTATTGATTGCGTTGAAGACAGAGTTTCAAGTGGAACTTAATTATATCTATTGGCAAAAATGGTATAACATAACTATAGTTATGAGATCTAATATTAAAGTTACAATTTTACTATAAAAATATAATGATATACAACTACTCAGATATACAGTATATATATGTACAATAAATATGTGTAAAAAGTAGATTAATTGAAAAACCTGGTAAAATAAAAACAATATACGAAATAAAGTAATGAAAAAATCTTAGGTAAACATTTATCCTCTAAAAAAAGTTTTAAGTTACAATTCGAATATTTGAATGCTCTAAGAAAAACAAAAATAAAATATCATATGATATCTAGATGTGAAAATAATACAAGTTGATGAATGAAAAATAAAAATAAAGGAAAAAAAAATTATATTATTAAGGCAAATAAAGCAGTTACAACCATAAAGAAAAACGAACCATTGTTATTAAATTTCAAATTAGTGGCATCACCTTTACTTAATTTTGTGGAATTTGAAACGCTTTTAGAAGCTGATTTTATAACCTTGCTGGATTTTCCTGTTGATTTGCTTTTACTTGAAGAGATACCTGATGATTTAGAAATGGAAGATGACGATTTAGAAGTAGTGTTAGAAAACGTAACGTTAGAGATGACTGACGAAGTAGCTGCTAATTTCACATTGTTCAATGTATTTGATGGGTCATATGATAAAGTAGCAGAAACATCATTACCATCAGTATCCTTAACATTATATTTAAGTGTAGATGGCGGTGTGTAATCAGACAAAATAGAGCCAACGTTTGTAGCATTCAAACCATTTTTAATCATTTTTGAAATATCAGCAGGTTGTTTTGGTATCGTAAAATTCGAAGTTCCAAAATTCGAATAAATCTTTTTAATAGCATTAGCATCGCATTTATAAATAGAACGACCGGCAACTTGTGATTCTTTTGTAGATGGTAAAGAAATATCTTTAATTTTATCTTGTAAATTGGTGAAGTCTTCTAAATAACTAATTGAATTATCATCATCATCAATTTGGACCAAACCATAGTTATTAGCTTCTTGTGCATATTCGTAGACTAACCCACCAGAGAACAAATTAACTAACCCACCATATAAACCTTCAGTAACTTCATCAAAAGTTCTTGGAGAATTTGCATTACAGCCATATTCAGAAAATACTAAAGGTATAACAGCATCTGAGAATGTAGAATTTAATTTATCGTAGCCTGAAGTAGTCCAATCAGATTGGCCTGAGCACCAATCATATGTATTCAAACCAAAGAAATCAGATCTAGATGTGTCTAAATCAGAATTAACAGTTTTACCATCCAAGGAATTACATTGTAAATATTTGAAAGTGGCTAATCTTAGATCAACTTGATTAGCAGCAGCATACCCGACTGGAATTGGTCTATCTGCATTTTTAGCAATATATTGTTTCATATCTCTTTGGACAGCACGAACATAGGCTGGATCAATTTCAGCATAATCTTCTTCGTCATTAATTACTTCATTACCAGATATGAATCCCAAAACATTTGGATAATTTTTAAAAGCTTCAATAAATTTGAAAACTCTTGTTAAATATTGTGAATTATAACTACCTGATGGGTCAGCTCTATTCAAATTTTCACCATCATTACCAGAATTAACATCCAATACGACATAAATACCAGCATCATTTAAAATAGTCATACATTCATCGTGGTTGACATCTGGGTTTAAGGTATAGATTCTGACAGTGTTAATACCTAATTGTTGGAATGCGAAAGCGTCTCTAGCACAAATGTCTGGATCTGATAAAACATCATTTGTTGAGTCAGGATCATAACCTGAAGAACCACCTGGCTGGTAATCAATACCATTCATAAAAAAAATTTCATTTTCGGAAACATCATTATCAGAAGATGCTGGTTTAATAAAACGATAATTCTTAATATGAATTGGATAAATTGCATTAACAGAGGTTAATGATAACGTTAGGGCAGCCAATAAGTTTTTTGAAACCATTTTAAGTTTATTATAACAAAAATTGTTTGATTATTTGATTTATTGTTTTTATACTTTTTTGATTATTGTAAAATTTCAACTATATAAATAATTCAATGTGTCAAGACTTTTAAAAGCATCCCAAAGCTATCAAGAAATGTCTTGGTACTTTGGTCAGTATATATATTTGATCAAAATATCTATTAATCATAACAAATTGATAATTTAACGATGACTTCAATTGTTTGTTTTGAATTGTATATTGTTTTCCTTACCATAGCAAGCTGGAGAATGATTAATAGAATTCTCCCCACATGTGTTATTTCCTAAATTGTCGAATTTTTTATATTTTCGCGTCTTTCGCGTTTGTTTGTTTACTAAACAAATGCTCTCATCGTGAAAATTTAATTATGCCAATTACTTCAATGATATTATCAAAATTAATTTTCTACGTAGGATTGGCATGTGCCATCCAGGCATGGAAAACAAGGTGTGCCTTAAATACTTTTTAGGTCATTAGCACGTAAATTAGATTACTACTGAACATCATGGCAAATTTTGAATACTTTACATATAATTAATTGTAAAAAAAAATATACACTCGCAGCGAACCAATAGTTACAACTGAATATAATACCCGAGAGCATCATATATCGTAAAAACTAGATTACACCCCATAAAGGAGTAACGAGCATTGAAGAAGTCAAGATAGACCATCATTTTTCTACTTCCAGCCATTTGTGCGAATTGACATACGGAGGTGTTAATGTCAGGGCGTGGTATTCCGGAAGGGTAGTTAAAATATGTGGTCTCTTTAAAACGAGTGGAAGAAAAAAATGTAAATTAGCTGTTAAACTTGAAAAAAGTTCAATGCGTCGTTTTTATACTTTCCTGATAGCCAAAAAAATTTCAAAAAAGTTTCAAAAGATTTCAAGTGAAAAAGTCGGAAAAAAAAAGCGAAAATTTCAGGCCGATGCTGGTGCTGGAAATTTCGCGGTAAAACTATATAAGAGGCCTGTCTTCCCAAAATTTCAAGTCTACTTTATTCACATTAAGGAAACCAACTTTTCCCACTCTTTCTTGTTGGCGTCACCTTACAGCTTTTATTCTGTTGGGTTAGATGCCTGACAAGTAGGACACTAATCTTTGATTGGTGTCTGATTGTTATGGAGATGTGGCAGAATAATTGGTTAATTCCAATAGGAAGATGTATCTCCAGCTGTTGATATTCGTGATGGTACTGTTGGGAAGCCTTTCTCTTTTTGATAGTCTATTACACCTTTTTTTTAACCTGATACAGTTGGTCATAATTCTTGCTACATCAATTTATTATATACGTTTAACTAAAATTTGTAAATACAATTTTTCATTATCTTGTTTAAATTTCAAGAATTTCCAAATTGATAAAACCTTACTGTAAATAGATATAGTATATAAATCTCGAGCATTTTAGGAAATTTGATTTCTAAATCATACGGCTAACATGGATTTACTTCTCCGTTTCTTTTTTTCTTTTTTCTTGGAATTTTAAAGACATATATTTCAATCTATTATAAGGATGATTAAGATCGCGCGATTTCTTTCATTAAATTGCAATTATTACAAGGCAAATATAGTCAAGATATTCAGAACTACTTTTCAGTGATTAGCATTATTTTTTATCTCTACATTTAAAGGATAAATAACTGACAAACTCATTATTTTAATTCCGTATGGCAGAGTTCTTAAGGATTCCCCTGAATGAAAAAATATACAAGAATGATCTAAAAGACCAGTTATTTAATGTACTTAGTAGTTCAGTTCAACGAAACCCTCAAAAATTAGATAATGATATAAATTCATTTGTAAATGTTGAACGTACTTTAGAGAATTTAACTATTTCAAATAACAGTTTAAATGCATTGAAATTATATTATGTTCAACTATCAAACTTAGAGAATGTTGTCCCTGACGATAAAATTCAATTCAATTGGAGATTAGCGCTACCTAGCTTAGAATTGGATGCTTCTTTTGAATCTTTACTTCTGGAGAAATGTCTTATTTTGTATAATATTGGCGCAATATATATGGGACTTGGAGTTGATTCATATGTTGTAGAAATTCCAGTAGTAAAGGAAGTTTGTCAATATTTCCAGGCTGCAGCTGGTTGTTTTTCGCAAATATTAGAAAATATAAAAGAATTGAGACACAATCATAATATATTTAATCCCTCGTTCTTGAAATGCTTAATAAATTTGGCCCTCGCTGAAGCCCAAGAATGTTCATGGTTTATATCTAAACAATGTGGGCATTCAGATTCTGTTTTATCCAAGTTATCATATCAAATTGCATTATATTATGAAGAAGCATTACGAGAATATATTCTAATGAATTTCAAAGAAAACTGGATCAAAGATATTGATGATTATCTACAATTTAAAACAAATTATTTTGTTGCGGCTGCAACGTATAGAAAAGGAATTTATTTATCTTCAAAAAATAAATTTGGTTTAGCCATTGCAAATTTAAAATATACGGAATATCTTCTAAATAAAATTAAAAAGACTCGACATAGAGAGAAAATTATTAATTTTCAAACAACTAGCAATGATAGATTAAATAATGAATTGAGAGATAATGAATCTTTGCATTTACAAGAGATACCAACTCTACAGAGTCCAAATATCAATCCTGCTAATATGGTATCTCCACAATATGTAGGTACTATTATTCAAAAAGATTTAATAAAGGGTGATATAAATACATTTACTGACCTGATACCCATATCTGTTATAGAATCATCCAATGCATACAGAGAAAAACAAGAAAAATATGTTAATGAGGAATTGATAAAACCATTGAAAGAAATTAAAAATAATTTGGAAATTTTTGTTAATACTGATATTCAGTTACATTTAGCAAGAACAATCCAACAATCAGAGGTAGCCTCATGTAAAGAATCATTTAAAGAAATGTCTCAATTAGAAACAAACACTAAATCTATAATAGATCGATTAATATCTTCATTTACAAAAGAACAAGAAATAAATGAAAAGTACGAGAATAAGTATGGTTATTTAAATTGGAATAACTTATCTCATTCGCCAGAAAATGATTATATTCGAGAAAAAATTTCATTTGTCAACGAATATATTAAAGAGGGACAATTAGTTACGCAACAAACTAAGCAATTGTATAAATCTCTAGATTTGCGAACAATTTTGGAACCAACTACTGGTAGCAAAGAATTTGTACTTTTATTTCAAAGATTTACTATGATAAACAATTACAGATCCACTTTTTTACGTAATATAAAATTAAAATCAGAAAATAACCCTATATTACCAAAATTGATTAAGACTTATAGCACAGAAGGAATATCTTTATTTCCACAAGTGTTTAATGATCATTTAAAATTATTTGAGAATGATCGTAAAGAAATATTGGACGAGGAGGTGAAAAATATAGAATATAAGCATCATTTACAAAAACTTGAGCCCCAGACTACACAGATTACAAAATCCATATTAGATTCTAACCCTGAACGCTATAAGGCTATTGAACAGTTTGCAAATGTAAAACTTAATATTATGCATGGAATTAAGTTTTATGAAGATTTACTTATGTCTGTAAATGATTTACAAGATCGTATCAATGTATTCTTGAATCAGAATAAAAACAAAAGAACACAGGAGGCAACCCGATTGGGTATTGTCTTGTGAAATATCGAATACATTCCTATCAACAAGAACAGAAAATATATATTTATATTTAGTTATCACATGTCATCTCTATAAAATATGTATAACTAAATAAGATTATGATAACGATTGAACTTATATGTTAATTGTACTTTATTTCACCCTAAATTCATTAATTCTCCCTTTCATTTTCTATTTTAGAACCGTTTTGTGCCTTCCATTTCTCATATGCAGCAAGTTTTGCACCTCTATTTAAGTTATGTTTATGTCTTCTACTTTTCAAATGAATATTCCATTGATCTTTACCGATAACAGTTAATTCAGAATTGTCACTGTTACGGCATATAGAACAACTAAAATGTCCTTCTGGTTTGGTAGTGTTCTCCAAGTTTGGTAGCAATTTTTCTAGCTCAGGTGGAGCATGAGCTTCCGAAATGCTATTATTATTTACAAAATCGGTCGTTATTCTCAAAGCTCTTTCTGATACTAAAGTATTCCACTGATCCAAATCAGTTGCATTTAATAAATAAATGTCCCCATTTATATCAGGGATCAACATATTACGAATCCATTTTACTTGTCTTTTAGCATACTGTCTTGTTCTGATTTTCATTCTTTCAATGCAATCTTCTAATTTAACATTATCTTTATCTTCTAGCCACGGTAAAAACTCCTTAAATCCAATTACTTGCCATACCCCATTTTCACACTGATCAATCGAATAATTATTTTCTTTATAGTATTTATATAACTGCTCGATTTCCTCCATACCTCCTAATTCTAGCATTTTATCAACACGATTATCTAATCTTTTATTTAAGGCAGCTCTATCACTAAAAAGACATAAAAATAAAGTATCATATCTCAAAGTATTTTCTTGCTCAGCAAAAGTTTCGCTGGGTGTTTTACCTGTACAATAATATATTTCTAGCATTCTTTTCACACGTCTTATATCATTTGGATGATATTTATCTGCTATTTTGGGATCATATTTTATAAGAGCATTAAATATTAAATTTGAATCATTTGAATCTAAAATTTTTTGTTCATCTATTGTGATTTTTCTATTTTTCGTTTGATCTTGATCCTTTTTCACACTTTTATTAAACAATGCTTGTAGATAATAGTGTGTACCACCAACCACTACAGGAATTTTACCTCTACTGTGAATGTCTTCAATAGCTTCAATACATTCTTTTTCAAATCTATGAAGATAATATTCATCTTTCCAATCTATATGATTGATTACATGATGAGGAACACCTTCGCGTTCTTCCAATGGATGTTTATTGGTAATAATTGGAATATCCTTATAGACTTGCATAGAATCAGAATTAACTACTTCACCATTGAAATGACTAGCGATTTGGATAGATAATTGAGATTTCCCCACACCAGTTGTACCAGCTATAACGATTACTTTTTTTGTTGATATTGACATTTTTGATTTTTGTAAAATATTTTTTAGCATATAATATTATAATATTGCATGTAATGATAGTAACCTTGGTTATATGCCTGAAATTGAGATTTTTTCAGTCCACCTTCTGTTTGCTTGAAACATTTTTTAAGCTCATCGGATATGTGCATTTTTTTTTCAGACGTGAGCCATTTTCATAAAGCAAAAGAAATTGGCGGTAACAAGGAAAAAAAAGGATCTTCATATATTAATCAAATACAAGAAAAAAGAGCAAAAAAAAAGCAAGCTTAGTATTCGCTAAATTAATTTATAAATAATCTATATAGCAAGAGGTTTGAGCATTGATTCATTCTCTTTTTTATTTAAGTCGGTTGTTCTTACATGTTTAACATTTGCTTTTGGTAATGAATTGATTACTTCAGGATTTGGAATTAGGCCTTTCATTGTAATCTCATCATTAAATGCCTTGAAAAACTTACATATTGGCTCAGCATACCATCTTTCGCCGGAACTATTTTTAAACCAAGCTATATGACCACCGATTGAAGTTTTATCTAATATAACGAATGGGTTTTGTTTAATTAAATCATCTGGAAGTGAATCAGAACCTACGATTGGATCATCCATTGCATTGATGGCCAATAGAGGAGTTCTTATAGTAGCAATCCTCTTGTATGAAGAAGAATCGTTATAATAGTCTTGAGCATCTTTATAACCAAAGAGAGGGCCTGTATAAGTATCATCAAATTCAATAACAGTTTTGATTGAATTCAATTTTTCATCTTTAAATGAATCTTGAAATTCAATATTCGTCCTTAATACTGGTAAATGTTTTTTTGTCAAATCGACTAAATTATTCCCCAGGGCAGGTGAATAAGCCCATTTCCCCACTGGGGTATTATTTATATAATATGAGGATCTCGATAGATTCCAAGGATTGCCCATGACTACAGCACATTTGATATCTGATTTTGATGATTCTTCACCTAAATAGTTTGCTAGCATTGATGCACCCAAGGAGAACCCAATCATATAAAAGGGTCTATTGGGGTATAACTCTCTTAGTTTCTTTACAGCAAATCTAATATCATTAGTCCAGCCACCATTATAAAGTTTTGGTGTAGTAATGGAAGAATTACAACAACCTCTTGAATTTAAAACACAAGCTTCAAACCCAAATTGGGATGAGGTTATTGATTTAATAATAGCTCTCACATAACTTTCTGCAGAACCACCTGTCAATCCATGCAAAACTATAAGCATTGGCTTACTGTCATCTGAAGGCTTCACTGTATCAGGATGAATAAATGAGTAATCAAATTCGGTTGGTAGCGAGAAGTCTGTCTGAGTCTCAGGAATATATACTTCCTCATTAGTATCCTGCTGGTGATCATTAAAGGGAGAAACTGCAAAATCTAAAGCACCCTGTCCATGATCAGGATAATCTATAATGAATCTTTTGTATGAAACTATATCTCTATCAACAAATGAATTATACGAAGCATATATCGTTTGCAAATGGCCATTTACTAGCCAAGGATGTAATGAACTCTTTGCATCGTTGGATAATTCTGGAGAATGTTTATCTATTAAGCTTTGTAAACTAATAGCATCTATATTATTTGAAGTGTTATGTATTGCCTTGGGTTCAATAAATGTTAATGGAGTAGAAGAGTATGTTTGTTTTACAGCTAACGTGGTGAACCTATCTATGAAACGCATTTTTACTTGAATAAATTAAGATTGTGTATGTTATATTATTATTCTCTTTATCGTTTTACCCAATTTCCTAGGTATGAACTGTTTCTATATTTATGAATAATTTTACCTGTAAATCCAAAAATTTCAAGGAATTTCAAACCTCCAGGGTTGTACGGACTTTGGTTCCATTTTGGGAAATAGCATAGATAATAAAACTTTTAATCAATAATCCAATAAGAGCAAAAGGCAAGAATTTAGTACTATAATCATTCTATTAGTCGTGCGTAATAAATTGACTTATCTTGTTAAAATATATATATATATATGTGTGTGTGAGCACATAGACATCTAACTCAATTTATACTAATTTCAAAACACAAATTTTTCAATACCAAGTGTACTTAAAATTGTAATAACTTTAAAGATATACTGATCTGTTTCACTCCCTTTCTAATCGTATTGTCAATATATCTCTTCTTGTACCATCGCTTAAGAAACAAATATTATCTAAGCAATATTAAATTAGATGACCAATGCTACAAAAACTAAAGCCTTAGCATGTGAAAAAAATAAAGGTAAAAAAATAGTAGCTCCTGGTTTAAGCCTCACTTGTCATTAGCTCATTTTCCTAATGATTCTTACAGTATTTTTATTTACCTTCTTAGCCTCTTGTTTTATTATTATTGCAGAGGTTATGTGACGCTCTGGCGTAGTCCGGAAAACACTACAGATCTGTCAATTTAGTCCCATTTCCCAGTATGGACACAAAGAAGCCCTACGGGGAAATTTGTTGGGCAAAATTCTCGGTAGCGAAGGCTTTTAACGCCGAGAATTTAAGAGCTTAGTCTCGGGTATAGTTGTTATACCCGACGATGAGATACTAGAATTCTTGATTTTCGGGTATAATAAGAATTTCATGTCATATATCCGATGGATAAGTTTCTAAACCCCGTCAGTTAAAGGTTGTCATCTTCTATAGGCTATATTATTTATCTTTAAAAACAGTTAATATCATTAACCAATATATTTCTAGCAATGGTAATAATAAAGAAATTGTGGCATTTAATGATCCTTAATATATATATATAGTCCTACATCTAAGCATATATATATGAAAAGATGAGGTTTCTCTTGTATGTAGTGTGAATCTGGAAAAATTGATCAAACTAATAATTTTTTAGATAAACTGATAGATTTATACAAATAAAATACCAAAACTATAGTTGTGAACAAAATGACTTCTGTTAAGGAAGAAGATTATAACTCTACAGTGGGCTCCACGTTCAGTTCCAAATCAAATCACATCCATCATCGTGCTTCTAATGGTAATTTCTCCACTGGCACACAAGAGGTGTCAGATGATGATGACACTCCAATAGATCCTCAGACTTTGGATTGGGATGGTCCAGCAGATATGGATAATCCACATAATTGGTCTACTCTCAAGAAATGGAGTTGTACCATGATTGCTGCTATCTTATGTTTAGTTGTAACAATGGGTTCCTCATTATATGTGACAGGTGTGCCTGAGATGGTTCTTCAATATCATTATAGTCAAACGTTAGCATTAGCTGGGTTAACTTTCTATTTATTTGGTCTTTCTACTACCATGGGTGCCCCTCTAAGTGAAGTGTTTGGTAGAAAGCCAGTCTATGTTATCTCTTTGCCATTATCAATGTTATTCGCAATGGGTGTCGCATTGTCAGGAGGGAAACAAAGAATCATCTTACCTTTAAGATTCTTCTCAGGGGTATTTGCCTCTCCCGCATTATCTGTTGCTGGTGGTACTATCATGGATGTTTTTGATATTGACGAAGTCTCTGTGTCTATGACATTTTTCTGTTTAGCACCTTTCTTGGGACCTGTCATTAGTCCCGTCATGGCTTCATTCGCTACTGAGAAGAAAGGTTGGAGATGGGCCACTTATATTCAATTAATTGCTGGTGGTGTCATTATGCCATTTTTAATTCTAATGCCAGAAACTCATAAAGGCGTTATCCTAAGGAAACGTGCCAAGAAGAGAGGTTTGAATTTAAAGAAATTATCAAAAGAAGATCAAAAGATTTTTGCCAAGATGACTTTAAAGATTACTTTAACAAGACCTTTACATATGTTAGTCGTTGAACCAATTGTTTTAGTCTTCAGCATCTATGTTGCCTTCATCTTTGCTGTGCTATTTGCCTTTTTTGAGGCTTACCCAGTTATTTACCGTGGTGTATATCATATGAGTATTGGTATTTCAGGGTTACCATTTTTGGGTATTGGTATTGGGTTATGGTTAGGTTCTGCATTCTATCTATTCATTGATCGTAAATATTTATTCCCTGCACCTCCAAAGGGTACTCCACCTTTGGCTAATTCAACTTCTTTAAGAACCACCCCTTATAGAGGTAAGAGAAATGCTGAAACCGGTGAATTGGTTCCAATCTTACCAGAAGATTTATTATTAGCTTGTAAGTTTGGTGCTGTTGCATTACCAGTTGCCTTATTTTGGCAAGCATGGACTGCCAGAGCTGATGTTCATTGGATGGCTCCAATCGCAGCTGGTGTTCCATTTGGATTTGGGCTAATTTTGATTTTTTTCTCAGTCATCATGTATTTCTCCACTTGTTATCCACCTATTTACATGGCATCAGCTATGGCTGCTAATAATATGTTAAGATATGTGACAAGTAGTGTCTTTCCATTATTTACCATTCAAATGTATCAAAATATGAAAATTCAATGGGCAAGTACATTATTTGCCTTGATTTGTTGTGTTCTATTACCTGTTGCATGGATTTTTGAAAAATGGGGACCAAGGTTAAGAACCACATCTGAATTTGGTTGGGCTGCCTTCATGAAACAACAAGCTGAAGAAAAGGCTAAACTTGAAGCTGAAAAAAATGAAAATCACTTAACCTCTAATACTGATATTGATCAAACTACAATTGAAGAAAACAAGGACATTGAAGATGACGTACATGATATTAAAACTTCGGGTGGTATTGATATTTCCACTTTACAATCGTTAACAAGAGAAATAACACGCCATTCCATGAAACAAGAACATGAAATGTTGGAAAGAGCACACACAAATGTGTCTGGACCAGCACCTGCCGAGATATATACAAATATGGAGAATGATTCTGAAAGTTCTTCCAATATCATTCCCACCGTATGAGCAATATCTGCTATTTTTGACTTTCCAAATTCCTTGCATTCTGGTTCAATTTCTTTTTTGTTTTCATATTCACATTTATATACATTTACCCATTATACCTTTTAATAATTCATTTATATACATCCTTAATTTTAATTACTTATACTTTTTTATTACATTCACGAATGTTTTTTTACTCACGTTTGTTGCCAATTTGAGTTGAATTTTAATCATGAACTTTTATCTTTGGTTTTCCAAATTGTTTCCCACGTTAAAACATTTCAGTTTTAAGTATAGGCTTTACATTGTTATATATTTTAAATGTCATTTACAATCAAATTAGATCAAGATAGTGGTAGAAAATATCTCATTCACGCAGTTACCGACTTAATGCGATACACTAATCTTATGTAGACAAAAGATTTTGCAAAAGACAGTATGAGGACGCTCATGATTGTTGTTCTTGCCTTCTTTTCCCCTTCGTTCATCAACAGAAAAGATGGCAAAGTGAATAGAAGGCGTTCGTATCACCCTCTCTAAAACAAACCAAAAAAAAAAGAATGGGAAGATTTAATAACATTTTTAAATTTCTGATTTCCATTGGCATTTTATATTAAAAATTTTTCAAGAATATTTCTAAACGAAAGTTCGCTTTTTTTTCTTCTCCGGACATTTCAAATTGCCGGATCCGCTCATCGATTCTTTTGATGTCAAATAAAAAAAATTTAGGTCAAACCTTTGAAATATCTATCTATATATAAATATATCGGATAAACAAGTAAAAAAAAAAGTAAAAATATTTTGATAGCTATAAATATAAATATATACTTTTTCAACCTTAAAATTCTTGTAACCGTTACCGATAGTGGAGTTTAACATTGACCTTAGTTTATAATGGCATCATCAGTTCCTGGACCAATTAGTTTACCCGAATCAAGATTTGATTTAAGCACTTATTGGGGACGAGTTCGTCATTGTGCTGAGATTTCAGATCCACGAATGTTATTGACTACTAATGAAGACTTACAAAAGGCTTATAAGGTTGTCAGTTCATATAAGAATGGACTAATCAAAGAGACTACTCAAGAGTTTTGGAAATCGAAAAAAGTCTTGGATTCTACCGTTCATCCTGATACGGGTGATAAAGTTTTCTTACCCTTTAGAATGTCATGTAATGTTCTTTCTAATTTGGTTGTTACTGCTGGTATGTTAACACCTGGTTTAGGTACTGCGGGGACATTATTTTGGCAATGGGCTAATCAATCCTTAAATGTAGCTATCAATTCTGCCAATGCTAATAAATCCGATCCATTAACTACAAGACAATTGATTGAGAATTATACTGTTGCAGTGAGTGCGTCATGTGGTGTTGCAGTGGGATTGAATAAATTAGTACCTAAATTAAGGGGTATTTCACCACATACAAAATTGATTCTAAGTAGATTAGTTCCATTTGCTGCCGTTGTTACAGCTGGTGTTGTGAATGTGTTTTTAATGAGAGGTAATGAAATTCGTAATGGGATCAGTGTATATGATAAGGAAAGTGGTGAAGAAATTGGTAAATCTCAAAGAGCTGCATTTAAAGCTGTTGGGCAAACAGCGTTGAGTCGAGTGATTAATGCTACTCCAGTGATGGTTATTCCACCTTTAATATTGGTTAAATTGCAAAGTGGTATTTTGAAGGGTAAATCAATGAAGATTCAAAACTTAGCTAATTTAGGGTTAGTTGGTAGTACATTATTTGTTGCGTTACCTTTTGCCATTGGAGTTTTTCCACAACGCCAAAGCATGAGAAGAGATCAATTGGAGGAACATTTACAACGTCGTGCATTAAGTGAAACTGTATACTTCAATCGTGGTATATAAGATGTGTGTATTTATTTTATTTTATTCATTTATTTATTTATTTATTTATTTATTATTATTATGACATCGGAGATGAGTACGCGTAACGCGAAATGTAAATAAAAGGGTACTGAAAATAAAAAAATAAAAAAATAACAAAAAAAAATTTTTAATTAAATATTTAAAAGTTGTTAATTCAAAGTTGTATTATTACATAATGGTAGCAAAATTTGATCCAATTGTTCCCTTGATGCCAAAGATTTAATTTCAAAACATTGTTTGACTCTATCATCCAGTTCTTTATTTTTATTATCCAATTCCAATACACCTGTACCAAAACCACCCAAGTTCGTTTCAAATACATCAAAATTATAATCTTTCTTCAAGATATTAATGAACCGGTCTACATCTTTACGGTCTACATCTTTTTTCAAAAGTGTTAGAGTACAACCACCACCACCTGCACCTGTTAATTTAGTATAACCAATTTGGAATTGATTTGTTAATTTTATAATTTTTTCAATCATTGGATGAGAGACATTTATGCTTTGTAATAGATGTTGATTAATATTAATCAATTCACCCAAAGAATCTATGTCTGATGCGTCTGCAAGTAATAAATCTTTGGATTCAAGAGTGATGTGGCCTATTGAGGATAAAATCTTGGAGACAATAGCATGATGAGAGTTGTACATGTGTCTTACGTTAGAAACCAGTTGTTTTGTAGATCTTGGGATCTTTGTATATGTTAATAAGATAGGCAAATCTATATCTATAATTTCATGTGATTGTGAATTCAATAGAATGGAATTACCATAAGTAGCCACGGTATTGTCTATCCCTGAAGGGTTACCATGCATGCATTTTTCACCAATGAAAGCCCAATCATTGATTAATTTCAATTGTGCTTTATTTAGGGGGATAGAAATCAACTTAGCCAGATGTAATAAAGCAGTGGAAAGAGAAACACAGATAGAGGCCGAAGAACCTAAACCAGCACCCACGGGGAGAGTGGATCTTACAGAGAATTTTAAACCTTTTAAATTTGGAATTAAGGAAAAAAATAAATAGAGAAAAGTTAAGGCGGCTTGATGATGTAAAGGATTAGATTTGAATGAGGATAATAAAGGATCGATTGATTTTAAAAGAGTTGAATCCAATTCTTTGGTGGAAGGTTGAATGGTGGGGATTGTTGAGAAATCATTACATTCCCATTGATGAGTTAATTTTATATCTAGGAAATCCAATTGAATGATGTTTGGATCATTGGCGTTTGAAACTAGTAAATAAGTTCTTAAAGACGAAACTGCTGCAGCGATGGCAGGTTCTCCATACACAGCGGCATGTTCGCCAAAAAGGATGACTTTCCCTGGAGCTGAGGTTAGGATAGGTAATGGCATTTGAATGTTTGGTTGTGTTGTTAGTTTGTTGTGTTTTTTTATTTTTTTGCATATATATTTTTATGTAAATCTATATGTATATATATACATGTATATGTATATGTATAATTTTCTAATTTGGGTAACGCGAAAAGACCGAATAAAGTTTTTTTTTTTGGAAAATTACTAAATGAAGAAGAGTGAAAAAAAAAAAAAATAAAAAAAGATCGAATAATTAATTTATCGTATAGAGAATAGGGCAGCATTACCGTCTGCCGCTATAGTGATGAAACATTTTTGAATTTCATCTATATCGAATGCATTTATAAAACAATTTGAATGGATGTTATCCCAAACCATCAATTGTCGAGCTTGAATGAGGGAAGTGTCCCATAGACGTATACTACCATCATCACTACAAGTGATGATGGATAAAGATGATGGATTGATGGAATGAGATAATACATATGCCTTACGAACCCATGAACCATGGCCCTTGAGAGTAGATAATCTTGTGAACGTACGCTGAGATGAGCTGATAGACGGCAGTGGTTCATTAGTTCCTGGTTTAAACCTTGGAGTCCCTATTTTCCAAAGCACAGCAGTGTTATCTCTTCCTGTAGAAACGATATGTTCGAACCCTAATCGAGGCATATTCGTATGTGCATGTAATGATAATGTGACACTCTCTACGGGTGTTTGATGTGCTTGTACACTAGACAATTGTACAGTTTGACCAGTTTTAGTCCAATAGACTAAAATGACACGACCATCATGACCCCCTGTCACAAGACATGATCCATGTAATACAACACTTCTAATCCAAACTTGTAGACCATGGGGTGTTAGTGTGGCTACAAGTGTGGCTGTACGTTCCTCGGGATCCCATATTTTGACAGTACCATCTCGTGAACAAGACGCAAGTAACCGCCGAGACGAATCTTTAGTAGCTGCCGCATCTTGTGAAAGATCGGAAACCCCAGATACATGTGCAACCCAAGACCGTACGAGATGTAAACCGGGGCCTCCGTTACTTTCGCCAGTTGATAAATCTTGGCCATTACGCCATCGCCAAACTCTAATTTGGCCATCACGACCAGCACTAACCACACCTTGAGTCCAAGGTGTTATTGCTGAAACAGCACCCACATGGCCACGTACACTACTAACCACTGCCCCTGGACCGCTTCCAGCTTTAAGTTCACAAGTAACTAGTCGGCCACCAGTAGTACCAATTACAGCCAATGGTAAGCCATCCATAATAGCCACAGAAGTACAGCCAGTATCACCTACTGGTACTAACCCTATTTTACTTAATCGTAGAGGTTGTAAAAGTGAATTGTTTGTGCTTGTGTTTGTGTCATTTTCTTTTGTACCATTGGTATTTCCACTGGCAACATCTTTTGTGTCACTACCACTGTCACTTGCAACGGCTAGCCGCCCAGCCAGATCGGCTAGTAACAATTCTGCGTCACGTGACTCGCCTAGCCGCGTACGCAAATACGCAAGCACGTGCTCGTCGTCATCAGTGATCATCTTTTTTATTTATTTATTTTATATTATATTATGTTTGTTGTTTGTTTTCACTTCTAATTTCACTTCTAATTTCAATTCCAATTTCAATTCCAATTTTGCAATTTCTTTTTCTATCAATATCGATATCACATTCGATCTTTTCTGGATGGCTCGGCCCATCAACAGCCAAAAAATAACGCTACCTATATACCTCGCGTATTTACCGCACGCTGTTTTCTCGTGCGCCGCATGAGTCCTGCAGCTTTTTCTGTGCAGTTTTTCGGCCGACTCGGCTCGTCGTTTCTTTTGTTCTTCGCCCATTGTCTGCCGGCAAAAAAGAACGGCACGTTCTGCGAAT
Organism: Henningerozyma blattae CBS 6284; assembly: GCF_000315915.1. Lineage (NCBI taxonomy): Eukaryota > Fungi > Ascomycota > Saccharomycetes > Saccharomycetales > Saccharomycetaceae > Henningerozyma > Henningerozyma blattae. Next base: position 303,158 of record NC_020188.1, read on the forward strand.
TTTTCTGTGTATTCTTCCGACGCTGAAAAATTTACGAATTCGAATTTTCTACTACTACAAAACATTCTTTAACATACTAAAGAATTACTCTGGTTCTAATAATTTTTTTTTAGTACCAAGATTTATTTATATCATATGTTGTATGTGTGTGTGTGTGTGTGTGTGTGTGTGTGTGTTGTTATATATATATAGGTAAATTGCGCTACGCCCTGCCTACTACTTGATATTTATATATACTACACGTAATAAAAAACTTTTAGGAAACTGACGTTCGCATCTCACCTCATCTCATCGAATCGCATTTCATATACAAAAACATACAAAATTTTCAAACCAACCATATATACATTCATCGGTGTAATATTTCATCATGACGTTACTCTCTCGTCGTTCGTTTTTAAACAACAACAATACCACCACCAATGAGTCTTCGAAAGCCAAGTTTCTTTCATTTATGGGTAAAAAGCATGCTTCCACTTCAAATATACATAATTTGGGGTCCAAAGACCCCCTGCATGACTCATCGAAAGATTTCTCATTCCTAAACCACGGCTCATTCACCACTAATACCAATAGTCTCAATCATAATAGCAACAGCAATAGCACCAATTCAATTAATAATATTCCAGGCACATCCGTCGGTAGTAGTACCGATTCCTTACAATCATTACAATACAATAGCAATATTCATACTAATGCAACCACTAATACCACTACAACTAATACAAATTCCATGGCGGATTTGAAAAAATTCTTTATACCAAGAAATACAAATGCCAAGAATGATCCATGTCATGAACATTCGGCCATCCCTCCATCCCGAGATTCTTCACTTTCATTATCACAATACATGAACATTTATCATGATGATACCATTTTGTTCCAAAAATATGGGAAATTGGGGAAACTCTTGGGTGAAGGTGCAGGTGGTTCAGTGAAAATCATTGAAAGACCAACAGATCATAAATTGTTTGCCGTCAAGAAATTTAAAACAAGAAAACAAAATGAATCTATCAAAGTTTATTCGAAAAAATGTACTTCTGAATACTTGATGGGATCTATTCTTCATCATCAAAATATTATAACCACATTAGATATTTTTGCAGATTCCAAACAATCCAATTATTATTTGGTGATGGAATATTGTCCCATTGATTTTTTCAGTGTGGTGATGTCCGGGAAACTGTCACGTGGTGAGATTAATTGTTATTTTAAACAATTAAATAATGGTGTCATTTATCTACATTCCAAAGGTATAGCTCATAGAGATTTGAAATTGGATAATTGTGTCATGACCGAAAATGGTATTATCAAAATTATCGATTTTGGGTCCTCTTTAGTTTTCAAATATCCAGATTCTAATCATATCAATTTTACTTATGGTATAGTTGGATCGGATCCTTATTTACCACCTGAAGTTCTTGTTTCCAATAAATTAAATCAATATGATCCTAGATTAGTAGATATTTGGTCCATTGGTATCATTTATTGTTGTATGATGTTGAAACGTTTCCCATGGAAAATACCCGATAGGGAGAAAGATAAGAATTTCAATCTATTCTCCATGCAAGATGATTTTAATCATGACTATGTTCAAAGTGCCAAAAACCATGAATTATTGATTCAAATGAGGAAACAAGGTAAATCTGATCAATATATTAAAGAACAACAACAAATCATGTTAAACAACAATAAACCAATTCCAAATCCAAACGCTGTCACTTTGGAGAATGAAAAGCCTTCCACAATCCATGGACCTTATAGATTATTACGTCTATTACCTCATGCTTCAAGACCCATCATCTCCAAGATATTATCCATAGACCCATCAAAAAGAGCAACATTTGATGATATTATCCATGATCAATGGTTCCAAAATATTCAATGTTGTAATGAAGTCAGTAGTAATAGTAATGCCAATACTAATACTAATAATGCTATACAAAATGATAATATCGTGGTAAAGAGAGTTTCTGGTCATCATCATACAATTGTAAAAGATAATGAAAAAAATGGGAAACAAATCATTTATAAAGTCTAATATTTTACATTATTCCACGATTTATTACTAAATTTATAGATAGGAAATTTTTACATAAATAATGATAGACATATACAATACGCATTTAAAAATTTATGATAGACAATTTACATTTACAAATTTACAAATTTACAGATAGTATTTACAAATACAATTCTTGAAAAAATTAATCGTAATATCAACTAAATGTAGATTCATCTTGCATTATCACCTCACATAATCCATACCCTTTTTGTCTTCCCATTCTTTTAATGCCCTTTCCCATTCATCATCATCATTAACATCAATCTCTTTATCATTAACTTTATCTTCTTGTTGTAATTGTTTTAATTGTTCGATTTCTTCTTTATCATATTTTTCTTTGTTATCTAACCATCTATCTTGAATATCTATATCATTCATTATGGAAACATTCTGTCTTGTAGCTTCTGCCCAAACAGTATCACCTCCTATTTCAGATGTACCAAATATGTATCCATTAGCCTTATCTATATTCATTTGCAAATTAATCATACTTTGTTTATTATCAATTGATAAAACTTCAAATGATACTAAATTAAAATCAGAAACTATTTCACTTATTGATGATGTCAATTTAGAGTATTTTTTTAATAATAAATTATTTTTATTTTCCTCTTCGATAAATGGTTGTAAATAATTCAAATCTTGAACCTCTGTATAATAATCTAATTTGAATGGTAATTCAGGATTATATGATTTTAATTTATCAATCTTGGAAAATACATTGATTTGAGGTAAATCCATCATTAGCATGGAACGTAACGTTAATAATAGTATAGAAACATACTGTGAAGGTGATGTGATATAAATAGAATCCACTAAATTGACAACACAAAACCTCATATCTAATTTGGATTCAAGAATCTTAAAAATATGGAATAAAGAAGAATGATGTGTAAAGAGTTCTACTTGACCAGGGCAATCAAAGATTAGGTATGGTATATTGTTTTGATCTGCTAATAAAGCTTTGATTTGTAATACAAATAAATCAAGTGAATTATTGATAGATTCCATCGCATACATTAATCCACCATTAGGACCAAGATCTTTCTCGTTCATAATTTCTTCAAGAGTAATAAAATCTCGAATATCTACAGATACAGGGTACGGTAATCTATCATTTGCTGGATCCATATTAATAATTTGAGTATGTCTACCAATAGCATTGAAAAATTGATAACAACCAAATGCATATGTTGATTTCCCAGAGCCAGGGGGACCTATAATAACTTGACCAAATGGCATAAGTAAATTTTATATACTGGTATTTTGTGGAAGAAAATAAAAAAGAAGTTTCCTTGTTCGTTTTTTTTTGAAAGAAAAAAATTTACAAGCTTTAAACTACTTACTAATCCTCCTTTTAATATTGCTCATCATTTTTCAAAGAATTTATCATTTATCTATAAATTTCAAAAAAATAAAAAAAAAGAAATGCTTTCTAAAGAGTCCGAAAAATCTAAATACAGCTAATGATGATAAAATTTAACTAAAAAATAAGAGCGGTCTAAGGGATAGCAATCAATAATCACTAAAAAAATTTTTTATGTATATATATATGGTAGAAAGAAAATTGAATTACAAAGCAAATTAGGACTTTATTTTTGAAAATATACCTTTAATTTTAAATTATATAACTAGAAAAATGCTCAAGCCACCACCTTCATATACTATAAGTTTTCAATTGACGCGAATATGTCACCAGCAAGTAAAAATTTCCTCATCAATCCTTAATCTTAATGTATCAAGAAGATATTTGTCATCTTCAAGGGATTCAACTACAGATTTTGATTTTACATCAAATATTCAATTAGTTCCTCGTTGGAAAAATATAAAAAGTAAACTAGCACAAACTGCAACTACTGCATTATCCTGTACCAGTGAAGTTTCTCAAAATTCACCAATATATCAGAATTTACCCTTCAAAGCAACACCAAAAGTTAATTCTACTAATTTAAAATCTGCATTAAAAGGAAAAGACTGGTTATCGACATATTTTCAACTAACAAAACCACATTTGACATTTTTAGTAATGTTGAGTAGTATATGTAGTTATGCTCTTTCACCATATACTGCTGATTTAACACAACTTATAGCTTTAACGGTTGGAACAACACTATGTTCGGGTAGCGCAAATGCTATTAATATGGGTAGGGAACCTTCTTTCGATAGGCAGATGACCAGAACGGCAATGCGTCCTGTAGCTCGTGGCGCATTATCATCAAAACAAGCTTTTAAATTTGCTGCAGGTTGTGGAACTATGGGTGGAGCTATACTTTTAGCAGGCGTTAATCCAGTAGTAAGCTTATTAGGTGTTAGCAACATTGCATTATATGGTTGGCTATATACTTCATTAAAGAGAACTTCAATATTAAATACTTGGGTAGGTGGCTTGGTAGGAGCAATCCCACCTTTGATGGGGTGGGCAGCTGCAGCAAATATGCCTGCATTATCTCTTTTAGATCCAGGGTGTTGGTGTCTAGCAGGTTTATTATATGCTTGGCAATTCCCACATTTTAATACTTTGAGCCATGGAATTCGTGAACAATATCGTAAAGCAGGGTATATTATGACAGCTTGGAAAAAACCACTCTTAAATGCAAGAGTTGCTGCCCGTTATTCTCTTCTAATGTTTCCGTTATGTTTTGGTTTAACATGGTATGGGGTTACTGATCAATGGTTCCCATGGGATTCAGGTTTGGTAAATGGCTGGCTAGCATTTTGGTCTTGCCGTTTCTATTGGCAACAAAGAAAAGTTATTCTTGGCAAGTATAAAGGTAAAAACTTAGAAGAAGCTATTATTAAAGTCAATAAATATGCCAAGAAGGGTTTCTGGTGTAGTATAGTTCAACTACCACTGGTACTGATTTTGGCAATCATTCATAAAAAAGGTAGATGGGATGGCGTTTTTGAATAATTCATTTCTATGTATATATACTCTTATTTACTAATATCACACTATTTATATTTTTATTCTATTTATGATAATAATACAAATAATAATAATAATCACGTATTAAATATTCTATAAAAATCAGATATATAATGTTAAAAAAAAGAGAAAAAAAACAATCTGGACATGAAGCAAAAAAAAATAGCTATTCATCAAGAATTTGCAGGTGTTTTACTATTTCACGATGTGGTGTGGATTGCATCTTAATGACTGTTCTAGTATATTACTTAATTACTTAATTACTTTTTGAATGTATCATATAATGCACAATTGTTAACGTTCAAATAAACCATCATCCTCAAAATCATCGTCCTCATAAAATTCTTCTTCACTATCACTCTCGTCGTCGTCATCATCATCATCATCATCATCATAGTCACTATCTTTCTCACCACCTTCTTGGTCATTATCATTTTCACCATTTTCAAAGTATAATTTCTTTAAAGTCTCACCTTTGATAGCAGTCTTGTCATTAACTATAAATTGACCTTCAACATAACAATTAGTTAACTTTGTCTTTTTACCAATTTTAGCATTTGGACCAATAATTACATTTTCTAATATAACTTCATCTTCGATTGTAGTATTATTGAATATGATAGAGCCAGTAATACGGCAACGGTTACCAATAGATGATTTAGTATTTATAGCACTCATTTTAATATTAGATTTTTCCATAATTTTACATGAGTCGTCGACCAAAGAATCAATACCAATGACAGCACCCGATGAGTTTGTATTAGAGCTAAATGTTTTGTTACGACTTTTTAATTTTAATATATATCTGTTAGCTTCCATATAAGAATTCAAATTATTGGATCTAATGAATGTTGTAATGTTTTCAGGAATAATGAACATACTGATTGTTTCTCTTGGTTTTGAATGTTTCCAAGACCTTCTAGCTAAATCTCTGAAAATTTTAGATAAAGATTTATTAAAGTTGATTGGATCATTGATTAATTGGTTACTTGTATTAAAATACCGTGTCTTTATCATAGTGTAATCTGTTTCTTCTTTATTATCATTATCATCATCATCATCATCAATGCTAGATAATTCATTTGGTTTATGTTTATTATTGCTCTTCTTAACAGCTAATTGTTGGTTTTTTCTCATCAGTTTACATAATTCGAAAGAACAGAAGTAAATGAAAGAATTCAATAATTTTGTTGAAACAATACAATTTGGATAATTCCATAACAAATGAGTTCTGATCTGTAAATATTTATCTCTTGTTACTCCCTCTTTAGAATAACAATCTAGTAATACAGGCTGCTTATCAGAATTTTCATTTTCACTGTAAATGGTAAAAAACTCTTTATTTGTTTTTTGCTTCTTATCAATATGCTCCTTTGATTTAGTATAATAAATAGATAACGCAAGATTATTTTCATCTCTATTACGATATTGGTCAATTAAAACTTGAGGTGGAATATCGGTGATAAAATCACATGGTAAGATTACAAAATCACCGTTAATTTTGTCGATAATTTCATTAGACAAACTTTCACCAGTTGTGGAAGCCTTTGAAATGATAAAATTGATCGGAGCTGGTGTGCGTAAGTGGTGTGTGTGATTGGATTGACTAACAACCTTACTAATAACATCAAATTCTTGTTCTCTCAATTTCAAGAATTTTTTCTTTAGATAAGATTGAATAATATCAATTTCATCAGCTGTTGCTACAATGTTAATTTCTTTAAAATCAGCTTGATCACACCAATCTAACACATATTCAATCATAGCTCTATTACCAACTGGTAATAATGCCTTTGGATATGTAACGGTTCCATCATTTCCTAGCTTATTAGTACTCTCAATGTCATTGCTTTCAATAGAACTATTCGTGTTAGTTGTAAATGGAGATAGATTTCTCCCTCTACCACAGAATATGAAAGCTTGGATCCTCATTGAAACTTGTAAAGTTTTTAACAATGCTTTTCTATTGAAGGGTAAATTTCAATTTCGAAACTTTTATTAAAAGACTAGTATGAATTTCATTCTTTTTCTCTTAGTAGTATTCGATGAGTGAACTAATTTGTTAATTTTCAAATGTCAAATTTGAAAAAAAAATATTAGGCCTTCCGTTACCCGGATCTTCAATCTTTCCGAATCTTCAAAATTACAATATCAAGAATTGTAAAATCTGAAATTAAGGCTTTTGCCACCCATAGTAATAAGGTTAAAACATTTGGTTTACACGAGAAAACAATTATTTTTCTGTTTTAGAGACACTACCGTCTAACTTATTGAGTTAAATTGGCATAGACATAGTTAATTCTAATCAGACAATTCGTTAAGGACGGAAATCTTACGCCAGAAGAAAAATCATTAAATAATCAAGATATGAGTGAAGAACATGACCCTTTAATGGCAGCCTTGGAACAAGACGGTAATACAAACGACAGCAATAATAATAATAACTCAAATGAGGGAGGAAATAATAATCCACAAGCTGATATATCTCAATCCCAGGATGAAACTAATAATGAAATACCTCAAGTAGAAGAACCACAACCTCCAATCGATCCAGAGAAAGAGGCTTACAATAAGGCTCTATCTGGTTTTAAGAATAAATTATTAGAACATAGAAGATATGATGATCAATTAAAACAACGTCGTCAGCATATACGAGATTTAGAAAAGCAATATGAGAAAACTGAAGACGATATTAAAGCTTTACAAAGTATTGGCCAATTAATTGGTGAAGTTATGAAAGAATTGTCTGAAGAAAAATATATCGTTAAAGCCTCTTCGGGGCCACGTTATATTGTTGGTGTTAGAAATTCTGTTGATCGTTCACGTTTAAAGAAGGGTGTTAGAGTCACTCTGGATATCACTACTTTAACAATTATGAGAATATTACCCCGTGAAACTGATCCATTGGTTTATAATATGACTGCATTTGAGCAAGGAGAAATTTCATTTGATGGTATTGGTGGTTTAACTGAACAAATTAGGGAATTAAGAGAAGTAATTGAATTACCATTGAAGAACCCAGAAATTTTTGAAAGGGTTGGTATCAAGCCCCCAAAGGGTGTGTTATTATATGGTCCTCCAGGTACTGGTAAAACTTTATTGGCAAAAGCTGTTGCAGCTACTATTGGTGCTAATTTCATTTTCTCGCCAGCTTCTGGTATCGTGGATAAATATATTGGTGAATCTGCCAGAATTATTAGAGAAATGTTTGCTTACGCAAAAGAGCATGAACCATGTATTATATTTATGGACGAAATCGATGCTATTGGTGGTAGAAGATTTAGTGAAGGTACATCTGCTGATCGTGAAATTCAACGTACTTTAATGGAATTGTTATCACAAATGGATGGCTTTGACAATTTAGGGCAAACTAAGATTATTATGGCAACAAACAGACCAGATACTTTGGATCCAGCCTTATTAAGACCTGGTAGATTAGATAGAAAAATTGAAATTCCATTACCAAATGAAGCTGGTAGATTAGATATTTTCAAGATTCACACATCAAAAGTCAAAAAAGTTGGTGAATTTGATTTTGAAGCGGCTGTGAAGATGAGTGATGGTTTTAATGGTGCTGATATTAGAAACTGTGTAACAGAAGCTGGGTTTTTCGCTATCAGGGATGATCGTGATCACATTATACCTGAAGATTTAATGAAAGCAGTAAGAAAAGTTTCGGAAGTAAAGAAACTAGAAGGTTCTCTGGAATACAAGAAATTATAATCACTATATCACTGAGCATTGTAAGTATACCATTTTTATAGGCATTCATTTTTTTTCATATTTCTATATATTATTATTTTATCTACTAAAAATAATTCTATTAATGTACATATTAAAATGAAAAATTCTTTTGTAACTATTTACGATGAATTTTGAGAAGAGGGTGTATTTTGTGAATGGCAAGGCCATTTAATTGCCAAATCAATTTGATTTCGTGGATAGAACCAATCTAAAAATATACACAACATATATTCAACAACTGCACATAATGTATATAACCTTCTAGACCATTGTTTATCTCGATAATAATAACGTTTTAGCATATATATCCAGTTTTTATCATTAATATTAGATTTCTTAAATATTTCATCATATACAGTAACCGTTCTTTCTGCGACATCTAACCAATTATAAAATTGTGCAACATCACTATGAAATGTTGTGGTGTCGATTTCTCCAGATCTTAAACTCTCGATTGCCTTGTTTGTAGCATTAAACAGACTAGATACTGATGTTTCATGAGCAAATACAGTCATATGACTCGGGAGAACCTCTGGTATACCACCAACTGTTGTAGTTACAATTAATAAGCCACATGATGCAGCTTCCACCAATACAGTGCCGAATGCTTCTGTTAAACTTGCATGTAAATAAATATCACCCTTACACATAACATCTCTAACATTTTCATGTGGTACAGAACCTAATAACTCTACTCTTTTCTGTAATCTAAAAATTTCAATCATTTGCTGAAAATTTACAAATCTTGGACCATCTCCAGCAACAATGAATTTAATTTCTGGATGAGCATTGCATATTTTTGGAATCAATTTTGTTAAAAGATCGGCCCCTTTATTTGGGAATAACCTACCAATAACTACAATAGTTATACTCTTCGAATAATCTTTTTTTTCAGACATTTCTCTTGGTTTAAAATCTTGACTTATTACAGCATTCGGTATAACAGAGACCTTTTCAGGTTCTAAATTTGTTCGTATAATCATATTTTCCTTACATGTATTTGAAACGCAAATAACTCGATCAATATTTGTCAATGTAAAAGTTAATAATTTATTAACTAAAATTGATCCTAATGATCTAAACCCATATAGGGAGTGATCAGTAAACACAGTTCTTAATCCCATTGTGTTGGCATGTACAATGGATTCATGTGCTAAAGTAGAAACGCTGCCATGAGAATGTACAATTTGAATTTGTTCCCTAATTAAAATATTTCTAATGATGGGGAAACTTGAGAATATTGTAGGAAAAGTAGTTGATCTTACAAGAACTAAAAAGGGTACATGGTAAACTTTCAATCCATTAGTTAAATATCTAATACCAATTCGATCTTGGTATGCGTGAGTTATTATGATGACTGAATGGCCCAGTTGCATTAACTTTTGAGCTACATGATAAATATGAAATTCTACCCCACCAAGTTGAGGGTAGAAGAAATCACATATCATAGCAATATTGTAAGGCATCTCATTATGATTATTTTCCAGTTTGAGAAATAAGATTTATACCTTCGTATTCTGAAGTTTTCAATGTGAAGTTTTTAAATCCGAAAATAAGAAACTAGACGGTAAAAAAAGATCAAGTTCAATCGGAACATCATTATTTGCTGCAAAGATACGAAGGTATTAGCTTGTAACTCTCCCTTAAATATATTGAATTTATAGTCCTTTTTGTACTAGTTAAGTGAAAAAAAGGGTGTAAAAGAAATTTCTAGTCCTAGTAGTAATATATTACCTTTTATGTAAATATTTACACAATGGGACCTATAAAGAACGGGGTAGATGACGAATCACTGAATGAAAACAACGTTGGATCATTCGATGATCAATATATTGAAACTGAAAACAGTAGCTTCTCAGCTAATGCCAATGAACCTTTATTATCTGATACAAATATAGTCTCTAATGAAACACAGCTTCCCAATGAACCTCCATCTTATGATGACTTGGAAAATAGTGGCTTAAATGAATTTCCAATGATTGATAACCCTCCTGAAGCTTATATTAATAGAGATGGAATTAGAGAAGATACAGCAACTACTTATGAAGAAATGCGATGTATGATGGAAGATATAATGAATGATATTGAACACAATTTTATCAGCATGTTACGTAATTTGAGACGTAACGTTATGGAACCATTTCTTGCAAATGTTTGGGTACCATTTTTAACAATCCGAGAAATCATCAATAATAAGATTGATTTTCAGCTTAATCGAATTGGAGATCCTACGATCTTACGTCGATTTTTTTATATTATTTTGATGTCTATTCTAACATATTTTATTATAACAAGTGGATTTCTACCTAATGAGCATGGTAAAGGTAATAGAGGGATGTTTTCAGATCAACCGGTTCTGGTAGAATATGCCAAACGATCTATTGATTTTGCTAAACTAGAAAGAGATTTAGAATATTTGAGTAGTATGCCTCATATGTCTGGTACAAAGGGAGATGGGGCTATACGAAATTATATAAAGGAATCTTTTGATAATAACGGGCTAAAAATTGTTAATGAAGATGAGTACACGGTATATACTAACTACCCGGGACAAGTATCAATGCAAGTGAGCTTTGAAGATGATGATGAAATTGTAAAATTTAATTTGACACAGGAAAATTTCAATCCTTTATCCATTAATGGTGAATTGATACATAAACCAATTATTTATGTTGGTTACGGTTCTAGAGATACCTATAAAGAATTGGTCAAATCTAATGTAATAACTGCGGATGATATTTCTAACGGGTATATGGTTCTTATGAAGTACGGTAAATTGCTTAGCGAACAAATCCTTATGGCTCAAGAGTATGGAGTTGTTGGTATAATATTTATGACATCCAAATTTAAGGAGAACAGGGATCTAATTCAACAAGAATCTGTTGGAATACCACAATATTGGGTTGGAGACTCGCTGTCACCGGGATGGTATGGTACTGTTATCAAGGGTTTAGATATCAAAGAATCGAAAACATTACCACAACTTTTAACTGTCCCTGTTTCTTACTCTCAAGGGATCTCAATTTTACAAAGCTTAAATACAAAAGTGAAGTCAGACGACGGATCTCATGGCATAAAACTTCCTGAAGACAAAGATGAAGAAGATGAACTATTTCTTTATAGTGGAAAGTTGAATAGAACTTACATTGATTTAAATGTAAATACAACAATACGAGAGTCTCATTCCATATATAACGTTCTGGGTAAGATTGAAGGTAAAGAACAAAATGACAAAGCAATTATCATATGTGCATCACGTAACTCCATTAATCACGGCAGTTCTTATCCAAATTTTGGAACTACTATTCTACTTTCACTGGTTCAATTATTTGAACAGATGAGATACAAATACCATTGGAAACCCTTGCGTAATATCTATTTCATTTCATTTGGTGGCAGTGAGTATAACTCTGCTGGGGCCACAGAATTTTTTGAAGAAAAGCTAGCCCCATTAAAGGACGAAATTTATTCTGTGATCGACATTTCCCAGTTGGGACTTTTGAGTTATTCCAATAGAGGTCATAGAAATAGCAACAATGATCTACATATAGAAACTCATCCGTTACTATTCAGACTATTCCAGGGCAAACAAACAAATGCAATGGAGAAAGCCAAACGTAATGAACATGGAAAGAATTCTGAAGTAGATGGTGAATCATATTTCCATGTGCAAAGTGAGCTACATGATATTTATGTTACTGGTGTGACAAGTTATGGTGATTGGACTCCCTTTTTAGCAAATGGGATTCCTGTGACCATCTTTTCACATCCTCAGATCAAGGCTAAAGATGTTCCAGTGGATACATCATTGGATACTTTTGAGCAATTGCAAGCAATATTACAAGAAAAGGAATCACGAGAAATTGTCAAGGATCTTGTGGTGTATATCTTAGAAACTACATTGAAGCTGATTGACGAGCCAATTATCCCCTTTGATCTTGTTGAATATTTCAGTTATTTGAAAATAAAGTTCAAACGTTTATCGAAACAGATTAAGAAATTAGAAAAAAGTGAAACTAATCGTAAGGATTTAATTCGATTTGATTCAGTACGTGAGAAATTAAAGAAATGGAAATTGATTCAAGAAGAATGGTGTAGATGGATTGATAAATGGTATGATGTTGTAATGGAACATGATAATGGGATAGAGCCTTCTTTGTTAAGTGTTCATCGCTGGGCGTGGAATAGAAAGATGAGTATGATAGGTAAAAGACAAATTAGCCCCGTAGGTCTTACTAAGGGGAGATCATTTTACAAGAACATTGTGGTAGGTGGAGAACTATATGCAATGAATGAGGCTATGGAAAGTGCTGGTGGTAATGAGAAAAAATTCCAAGAAGCTCTTGAAGATTCTTGGTTATTCCCGGGAGTACGAGACGCCATAAGTGGAGAACCCGATTGGGTATTAGCACAAGAACAAATAGACATTATTTCAGATGCTCTAGAATTATCTGCAGCTTTATTTGCTGAAGAAATCAACTACAGAACTGGGTAGACAGGTATTGAGTGTGGAGCTCCGCGGAACATGTTTCGTGATGATCTCTATCTATTTTTCCCTTTAAATATAACTTTCGAGTGTCATTACCACAATTATGAAATTATCCTGATCCAAGTTTAATTCAGAATTAAGAGACATCTTCTATTTGATGCAAAATCTATTGTGTTTGAGAAACTGGCTTGTTGAGATTATCATACAAGAGAATAGTTGTAAAGACAATAAGAGAGACTTCAAACTAAAAGAGATAGGAGACATAATCAGATTCCTCTGTGTGTTAATTTATTATTTAGTTGATAGATATAATAGACAATATATTCTGAGCCGAATACGGTTTTATTTCATATATAGCATTTCTATACTATAACTCCATATAGCTTAAAAAGTCTCTTCTCAGATCTTTACCCAGATTAGCATTCCCCGATATCCAGATTTGTCACAGTTTCCTGTTTTGAGTATGTGGTGTAGCCTTCATTTGATATGCTCCGTGGTTTTCTCAGAGATCAGTACCTGGTCGAAAATAGCTTAAAAATAATGAAATATGCGAGAAAACGCGCACACGATAATGGTGTCCAGAAAAAGTAAAATATACTACGAGGGAATGTTTAATCATTAATAAATTTTCTACCTCTATTATTTACGTGTTTGTGACGTATAACTATAGGCAATATAGCATGCGACGTAATTATTTAATTACTGTATAAGTTCATGGTATTTTCTATATATGATTACTACACTATCTTACATTGAATAACAGTATATTTTTCAAATTATCCATCGATTTCATATGAAACTTGTTGATTTTGTTCAGCCGATTTCTCTTCTGGTGTTTCCCCGTAATAATTGATAAGTGCATCCCCCCACATCGCACAGATCCCCTTCATGTATCCATTTTCTTTAATATAAACGACTCGGCATTTACTTTCATTACCATACACATTTCGTGTTGCTTGAGATATCTGTTCTAGACTACTATTTTTCGGTAGGAAAATTATAATATTATCACTGCATTCTTTAAGAGTTTGTAATAATTGTGTCAAGCCTACAGGTATTAAGTTCTTCTCTAAATCATATTTGGATGATTTTAAATATTCAGGTCCACCCCATGGCGGCGATGCAAAAATAATATCAAGCTTGATCTTGGATTGGTCTCTCTTATAATGAAATTGTTCACGAACTTTATCTTTCATCCAATCACCTAATATTAGAAAAGTATTATTTTCTACATTATAAGTCTGACTATTTTTATATGTACAATAAAGATGTTTAATCGAATTATCAATACCGTAGACTTTATCAAATATCTTGGCAAGTTGGATTGTATTACCACCTCCTCCACAAAATACATCCAATGCATTTTTACCGTCAGGTATGCATGTCTTAATGAATTTAGCGATAAAAATAGCAAACTTCTCGGGTGATACACTATACCACAGCTCTTCGGTTAAATAAATGGGTTGATCAACCATTTTTGTGAATAAGGTGTATCTATTCTGCCAATATTTTCGTAATTTATTTGAGTTCTCTTTGGTGATCCCAGTGTTTTTCATCTGATTAGGATGAACACGATATTTATCTTTTTTAAAATACTTTATCAGCTTACAATAATAATTTTGATGGTTTTTGGCATTTACATTTAAAAAATTCTTCAATTGTTTAGAATATTCAGCTCCATCCGTTTTACTTATTTTCTTTAATTTCTTCTTTAATGCTTTCTGTTTTTCTAGTTTCTTAGTCTTCTTACTAAGACGTGCAGTTTTTAAACTACTACTTCGACCCATGATTTCCTGTTATCTTAAAAATATATATCTGAGTATTTATTAACAAGAAAGTTTTTCCAATTATACATATATATATATATATTTCAACAAAATAATATTATATAAATGATTATTTCCCACCCACATATATTTTTCTTATAATTCCGTTTCTAAGCATTTTGCAATTTTTCAAAATAATATCCGAATTAGTAAAAAATTCCTACACCTTTTAACTTTTTTGCCTTATTATAATATCTCTGGTAGCTGGGTTTGAAACAAAAACGTAATATGCCAAATATATTTATTAATATATATATATATATATATATATATATATGCATATGTTGAGCGTAAAATATTATTATTTACTAAGTGATACTTTTATACAATTTACATTTCTCGGAACTATAAATAGAGAACGTTTTCATATATTTCTGTAGTTTTATAAATGTTATTTAGCTATGGAATAATACGTATAAAAACAAGTATAACATAAAGTATCAATAATATATATATATAACATCAATTGGAATTGATACTTTTTTTCATCTTAACATCTATATAAATGTACAAATTTATTAAAAATATTTTTTGTAATGTAAAAATCTTACTCAAAAGATTAAAAAATGAAAAAAATTATAAAATTTACTTCTAATATATTATATCACTCTCCTTTATTACAAAACCCACTTTGTTATTATTATTCAACCACGTTTCAGTTTAATAAATTCCCATTGAACTATTCATGTCACATGACCTTTCCTGATTAGGAAATAACCAATATAGATTATCCAACAATTTCTATTTCTTTTTTTTCTTTTTTCTGTATTTTTAGCTTTCTGCGTTCAATATTCTGGCCGAGAATTTATCGCACATCACATATTAAGGATTTATTAAGCAAAAATTGGAGTGCGGAGTTTAAGAAAACCATTGTGTAGACTTCACACTTATTGGAAATCCGTTAATACGTGTTCTAATAATTAGGGGCACTATATAAAAAGCTATATTTTAATAACATAAGGAAGCAAATCAAGATTTCTAGCATCATTGGTTATTTACTTTTTACCTAGCGTAAAAAGCTTATGCATATTTGATAAGCAAACTTTTGTCTACCACACATATCACCAAATACATCCACAATATGATTCTTCGTACCAAAGATGAAGAAAGTTGCCAATTATTAGGACCAGTTTCTATCTCAATACAATTGGGGATGGGTGCTATTGCATTTAGTGGATTGATAATTAAAAGAAAATATGAACATCCAAGAAGAAAACTGATTGTTTGGATTTATGATATTAGTAAGCAAATTATAGGTGCTTTAATTATACATTTTGTTAATTTATTCATTAGTCTAATTAAAAGAAGAAGAATGGATATGTATCTGGTTTTTAGTAATATTTTATTTTACGATAATACACATAACAAATTAACAGGTGGTGGAAGCAATAATGACAACGATAATGATGATGACGACGATCAATGTGACTGGTATTTTTTAAATTTACTACTAGATACAACCATAGGGATTCCTATTCTTTGGTTTTTATTAAATTGTATTCATTATATATTCCAATACTTAAACATTAAAAATATTGAAAGTGGGAATTATTTCCCTTCGTTGGAAGACTATGATACTAATTTAATTATGCACCATACTATTGCAGGTAACAATATCGGAATGCTGGGCGACGATAATTGTATTATAACTGCCAGCACAAATAATATTCTACATTCAAGACGTCCAATGTTTAAGGCATTCTTAATTCAATTATCCATTTACTCTAGTGGGTTACTACTAATGAAATCAGTTGTATTTTTAATATTAAATTATTTCGAAGAGTTTAGTTATTGGTTTGCTAATTTAATGCTAGGCTGGTCTGATAGTTGGCCAAATTTCCAGGTTTTTTTAGTAATGTTTATTTGCCCCATTGTTTTAAATTGTTTTCAAATTTTATGTATCGATAGTATTATTAAACTACCCACTGATCATTTGAATTTTGATAGTATTGATACATTTGAAGCTAATTCGTTCCCCAATGATGTGACTGATTGCGAAAATTTGATCACAACCACCACCAATAATCCTCAAAACATTAACAATCTATCTAATGATTATGATGTTACTTCAGAAAATCATAATCACTCAGACGAATCTCCAGCTACTCAATATTCCATTGATAAGATGGAAGAAACATTATCATCACAATACGGAAGTATAGAGTAGACCCAGTTAATACATAGACGAAACTACTCAACATGTTAATGGTGTATATTTCCATCATTACCAACAATTTTAGCATCGATCTACATAAACAATCCTTTAACTTTGTTTATAAAAGATCTTATATTATCATAGAAACACCTTTCACTTCCCCCTCCCAAAAATATCATAACAAAAACACACTTTAATTTTTTATAAATATTATTTATTCTGATAAATTACATTAGCATAATAAAAGCTCTATCATATTGTTTTACTTCAAGAAACCTGTAATCAAATAATATTATAATAGTTTACTCCATCCCTTTTGTTTCATAGTTTTATTATTGAATTTTTTAGTTAGTTATCCTACAATTTTGTTTTATATTTCCCTATTCTCAAACTCTGAATTAATAATAATAGTTTTCAGCCAGCTTCTTTTGTTTTCAGTTGGTTTATATTATTAGCTCTTGAAATATATAAACTTACTCTTCACTATTGAACTAAAACGAACAATGTACGGAGTTCATAAAATTTCCATATTCAATCTTCTAATTTAAGTATAATAAAGTGTCATATTTCTTATTCTATCTTTTTTTTTTTTACTTTTTAAGGTTTCGGGCGTGTAAATTGTTGCATCAAATTCGTGATTTTTCTTTAAAATTACGTGGTTCTGAATCTCACAGGCACCCCTTTACCTATTTTGAAAACGTAATTTCGAGTTTTCGCGTCATTTAAACGCGAAAACTCGAAACCAAATGTCCAAATGGTTTAGATCAACTATCTACAAATTGTAATTAACTCTGTATAGTAATTTCCATATGATGTTTTTTAACTAAAAAATGGCGTAGGACTCAATAATGTTAACTGTTGAATCACGATAATGCTCTCTTTGATAATATTAATTTGTTGTGTCCCGGTTACCGCCTTTTGGTGGCATTATCCAAATGAATCAAGTTCCTATATTTTTGAAGCTCTTGTCAAGTATCGTGGTCTAGTATTGATTATTATCATCAAATTTAGATCAGTTTCCTTTATTAATACTACCAATTCGTTAATTTACTTATTGGTATTCATCGTAAATCCTCGGCTGAGTCGTGGTTTGTTATCCATTCAATGCATGGTAACATATTTACTCGATTGCTAAATAATTGTATTTAAACCATCCATATTTCCCAAATATTTTTTCGTTCTTCTCTTCGTAACTCTAAACTCCTTCTCATCAATTCTTGTCACTGTCCTTAACATTACCCTTTTACTTTTCTATTGTTTCTTCTTTTAATAATTCAACATCCTCAAATAACCCAATAAAAATTCTTTAAAAGGTTTATTTTACTAGCTATAAAGTCACTCACTGATATTTTTATCTAATATTATTTTATATTATAGTTTTATTGAGCCTTTTGGTTTCGTCCATTCATTATAATAATATTTTTTAAAACTTATCCATAATTATACACCAAATAAAATATCAACTTTCTCAATTAAAACTAAGATACATCTAATTTTACAAATACTATGTTAACTATGCAATTAAAATCTATTTTATTCCCGTTATTATGCAATTATCTAGTTGCCGCTCAAGAAAACCCCTATGGTAATTTTACAAGTCCAACAGCCGAGTCCTATGTCCCAACTACAACTACTTTAACCCCTGGATATTCAGCTGCACCCTCTTCTAATGTTTATACAACAGTGTTACAATCTATTACAATTTCATCTACTATAGTTGAGTACCAAACTCTTTTGGGTACTCCAAATGTTTCTCCTTCAGGAGATCTTGGCCCTGCCGAAACAACAATATCTCCATTGTCACCATCAGCTGCATCTTCAGTTCCTTCAACCGTTGCTTCACCTGAAGAATTGTCTTCAGCTCCTTTATCACTAACTTCGTCACCAGTCGCATCTCCTTCAGTTGCAATTCCTTCAATTTTATCATCTGTGCAATCTACACCGGTATCCCCATCAAGTTCATACCCAGGACCATTATCTTCAGTTGAAACTACTTCGTCTCCGCTACTTTCTACATCAGCACCACTATATTCAACTTCAGCACCACTAATTTCTGCCTCGGCATCTTTGGCTTCCACATCTTCTCCTCTATTCACTTCAACCTCTTCATTAGCTTCTTCAACACCACTGTTTTCAACTTCAACTTCATTAGCATCAACTTCATTATCATTATCATCTGTCTCTTCTTCACTAGTCTCCACAGCTTCACCATTGTCTTCTGCTGCAACTCCAGCCTCACTTGTTTCAACTCCATCGGAAATTTCTTTCACTTCATCGTCCCAGCTAGTTTCATCTTCAGCTCAGTTATCAGATTCAATCCAATCTACTTTATCAACGTCTTCTTTCTCAAATCAACAATCAGTTCTTTCTCCAACTCGTACTAAGACTTTAACTCATGTTGCAAGTATTCCATCTACTTCAACTGTTATTGCCACTACTTTAGTTCCAAATTCGGAAACTACTAATACATCTGAAACTGATAATGAAACTCAAGAGACTACCGCTCCATCTCCAAATGCTAATGCTGATGTTACTAACACACCTTCTTTGTCATTAACTACATCCACCTTTGTTAGTTCTGATGCTACAACAACATTTACACGCACTTCAACCTTAGTTGTTACAGTTCCAAATAAGGTTACTAGCTTCACAACATCATATGAAACTCAAAAAGATAATATTGCCCCAGAGACTAAAAAAGATGGACAAGAGCAAGGTCAAAACATTGCAAACAATGTTAACACTAACATAAACAATAATAACAAGGAAGTTGAAACCACTAAAACCATTCAGCTTACCTCCACTGTTACTGAAACACAAAGAGTTACTTCATTCATTACCCAAACAACGCGTGTTACATCTATTGATGCTCAAGTTGCACAAGTTACTTCTGTTCTAACTCAATTTGTAACTGTTACTGTCGGTGAAGTTACTGACTATGTTACAATAACGCCACCAAGTACTGTCTATGTAACTATAACTCCACCAGTTAGCACCGTCTATTTAACAATTACTGCTACTACAACTACAACTAACAATATCTGCAATTCTCCAATCATTGCAAACTCCACTATCTCTCAATTTTCTAATGCTGTAAACGGGACCAGCATTTATTAGATAAAGAACACTATTTAAATCTTTTATATTCCACTGTAATAACATATATATCGGTACATATATTCATCTTTCTAGAATAATATTTTCATTTTTTTTTTCAATTATCTCATCGCTTGCTGCTGATTTTATTATCGATACCGACTGGATCAAAATGTGAACATTCGGAGATTTCACTTGATCAAATATACTTCTTTTCGCTTTATTTTTAAGCGTATAAAAAAAGTTTCAGCCACAAAACCATTCTAGAATAATAAGTCCTATACAACTCATACCTTTTTTTTTTTTTCTAATTAATGTATATAACAATATACATTATTAACCAATACTCAAGGCCTTATTTATATCAGTTCTACAACTAATGCAACATATGTCACCCCATAATAATGGCAGCAAGCATTCATCAGCTGAATTTAAATGTAACAAAATTACTTAAATCGCAAGTTTTAGTTACAGATATAATCAATTCTATTAGGGAAGTTATTCAAAATTCGGTTGATGCATGCGCCACTCATATTGAAGTTATAGTTGATTATGAGAAGCTATGGTTTGTTGTAGTCGACAACGGTGATGGAATTTCACCTGTTGATCTTGGCTATGTTTCCAATTTAAACGCAACGTCCAAGTTAAATAATTCGTTTAACCCAGATGATAAAATTAAAACTTATGGATTCAAAGGCGAGTCATTATTCGGTATATCCAAAGTGTCAAGATTAAATGTCGTTTCCAAAGTAAAAGATTATAATTCTACATGGCTACGTGAGCGAGATTGCCCACCAAAAATAATGGATTCGATACCAACAAATTTGAAATCTAAATATAATTTCGTACATTTTGAAAAAGGCAAGTCTGGGACAATAGTTATCGTTGAGGAATTATTTTTTAATCTTCCTGTTAGAAAACAAATGGAAGAAAATGTCCCAGATTTTAAAAAAATAGAAGCCTTACGATTAAATATTTTCCAAATTTTGGTTTATCATCCTGCAATCCAATTTGATATTTATACTTCAACTAATGGGATACAGACACCATTATTATCTGTAGGTGGGTTAACCAAGAGTAATTTATCAGACCATTTATTGCTAATTGAGTCCTTTACCAACGTATTTGGATCTATAATGGAAAATAAAAAGTTTAAAAAAGTTAATCTTCGTCTTAAAGATATTAGTATTCAGGGCGTAATTTCAAAGGCTTCTGTTACATCTAAACAGTACCAGTTTATTTACATCAACGGAAGAAGACTGATATCTAATGATATATTTAGAAAAATAAATACTGCCTTTTATTCTTGTAACTTTGGTTCTGAAGATAATGTTAATGCTCAGATAAGAAATAATATGAAATATAGCAGTAGGTATCCAATTTTGATACTCAAAGTTTCATGCTCATTGAGCTTTTTTGATTTACTTCAAAATAATTCAAAGGATATCTCTGAACCTTCAAACTACTCTATTCTTGGTCCTCTCTTATTGAAGGCCATATCTTCGTTTTTGAAACATCAAGGGTATTCTGAGACAGCTATCAGCTCCAAATCAACACTTCAACGACCGCCAAATTTTAACATGTTGAACGTGAATACTATTTCGAACTTCAATCCAAGGGGATGCACAAGGCCGGCAATAATCAATCCTGCTTCTACATACTCATTGGCAAAAATTATCCCTAAAGAGATACATGGTATGTATAAAGCTTCGGGATCTCTATCAATGCTCACCAGGCCAAGATTAAGTAATGTTTCATTACCGAGAAATAATTGTTTTATTACAAAGAAGAAATATGATATGCCAACCAAATCCAATTTACTTGTTCCAAAAATTTCGATGGAAAACTTAAATTGTTTACAGAATATCACCATTACTGAAAATTCTTTAAAACAGATACATTTTATTAATCAGTTGGACAGAAAATTTTTATTAGTGAAATGTCACAACCTTAGCAAAAAAGGTTATTTAGATTTGTTAGTTATCGATCAACATGCATGTGACGAAAGAATTAAGTTGGAAGCACTTTTAGGTGAATTTATGCATACCGTTCTTAATAAATCTATTCCAGTTACACCTATTAACGACATTTACCTTCAAATTGAAATATGTGATAAAGAAGCGTTCCAATTTTACGAAGGAGAATTCAAATTATGGGGTATTGGCTATTCTGTAGTAGATACTTATGAAGGTATTCATAAAAAAAACAATGTGTATTATTTAAAATTATCAACTATTTCAACAATTGTAAGAGAAAAATTTAAAACTAACTGGGAGAAATTAAAAGTTAATCTTCTACAGCATATAGATTCTCTTCGCCATTTAAAAAAGTTAAGCATTAAGTCAGTTGTTGGGTCTAAAACTAAAGATTATAATTGGTGGGAATATACAAATTATATCCCCGTTTTCTATTTAGAACTATTTAATAGTAAAGCCTGTAGGTCAGCGATAATGTTTGGTAATGAGTTATCTAGAGAAGATTGTAACCACCTAATTAATGAACTATCCAAATGCCACAATCCCTTCCAATGTGCACATGGCAGGCCATCCATTAAACCCCTTCTCCAGTGGAATAACACAAATACAGAACTACCAGATCTTTCTAATGAAAATTATTGTAACTTTAATAACTTAGATTACGAATATTAATTTACTGAAATCCATATATTTCTATATAATACATATAACCCAGATGAATTAAATATTAGAGCATGTAAATATATTCTTCTAGTGGCTTTGACGCAATGCTGGAACTTGTTTAGCAGTTTACTTCTATACTTGGAGATTCAATCAAATTTAAAAATTGATTTTTGATATTCGGAAAGATGAAGGGAACTAAATGGTTAGGAAAAATCAAACTGTCCAAAGGGTTTTTGTTGAATTGGCATATAGTTTTAGATAATAATAATAAGGATTCTGCCATTAGTTTCGGATTTTTATTTTGCAGAGCCATTTCTCCCAATAATTTTACCCTAGAAAATGCCCTAGAAGCTAATCCAGACGAAATAAAAATATTACATTCTTCTTTCAAAAAATGAAATCTCCAGTAAAAACTCAATGCTGGATTCATGTCATTATCTTTTTCATACAATATATTTTTGATTTTTTCTAAAGCTATGCTGGCGTCACCAATTGATTGATCATACTGAATTTCTAACAACTTCAAGCGCATGAGCATTTTACTTGAAAGTCTTGGGGAATTTATATGTAATAGCAGGTAGTCTATATTATAATATTTGGCCTTGTCAAAATCAGTCTTAATTCTTTTAATTTTTGAATCAATTGAATTTTTATGTATTTTAACAAAGAAACCATATATCTCGCTTAAATCGTTAATGCCAAGGCTTTCCCATAAATTTTCTAAAAATGTAAATGTTGAAGCTTTGGATTTAAAATCAGTCATTGATTGAAAAGCTAATGTCATAAATCTACATGTATCTTCAAGTAGACAAACCAAATTTGAGCCTTCTTTTAAACCAATTAAAGATTTCCATCTATAAGTATTTTCTGCGATGAAAGAATCTTCCATATCACTACAATTCTCAAGATAATTAATAATCTGATCAAAAGATAAGCCTAACGTGTGTGAATATTCTGGATGTGATTCAACAAAAGAAAGTACCCATATCATTATTTGATATAATGTGGATGTGTCTTTATTCTCTCTGGCAACTTTTGTTGCCTCTATAAAATCTTTAACTGCAGCCTCACAATCATTATAATGCGAATGAAATGTTGCCATTGATAATAACGCAATATGGAAATAGTTATCTCCATTTCTTGTCAAAATATGATCTGAATAGCTGTGTAGAGAGTCCATAGCATCTTGATAGAAATTTGAGTTGGAATATAAAAAGTAGTTCAATAAATGTAAAGTAGGAAATCTGGAATATTCTTCCAAAGTTGCAGAGTTTATTAAATATGCAGATCGTATATTTGATGCGATTTTGTCTTGTTCAGTTAAATCATTATTATTTGGCATTAATTTGTATAGCTCCCAATTAATTATGTTTTGATAATATTCATCCGAAACTATTATTTCTTGATCTGGTTTAACGTTATTTGTTGATTTTAGAATATTTAAAAGTAAAACACCAGAGGACTCGTCATCTGATTCAAAACTTAATAGAACATTCTGTGCTTTAGTATCTAACAAATGTTGAAGATCAGCATATAGCTTAGAATGCTTAAAATCCTTCAAATGTGACATTATTCTTTTTAGCAGTAAATGTTCCTCAAAAAATTCTCCAACTTGAAATCTAGAATAGCATTTGTCAATATATTGGCCCAGTAAACTTTTCTTAGATACTAACCTCCAACCGTGTGATGAATCCGCTGTTTGAACATTATTTATGCATTTGTAGTCAGGTACAACACATTCCCTTGCAAGGACATTTACTATCAGGACCACCTTATCAATTGAATTGATTTGTTCTAAAGTTGAAATAACATTCAGAGCTATATCTTTTATGTCATTTTCTAAAAGGGTTTTAATTATAAAGGTTAATGTCGGCAGTGATGGATTTTGTAATACATCTCTCTCAGAGAGAATTTCTAAAATAGGGTTGTACTCGGATGGGGAAAGTGTAGGTGAAATTAAGTCTATAAATATTCTGATGGGAACTTGTTTATCACAACAGCAGTACATATAAATTATCAGAAGGATTGTAACATCGTAAGGTGTTAAACCAGAAGATACCACCAGTCTTCCAGATACGCTTTCCATAATAGGACCATAGAACTTTGGAATAGATAAGATTATTTAAATTGGCCTATAGTATAAGTGCTATGTTACCTAATTTATAAGAAATGTTTTTGCGTTCTCTGTTTCCTATTTATACGTAGAATACGCAGATTTGTCAAAGCGCGAAATAATAGAATCAAACAATTATAATATTGTATAAGCAATAAGCCTTACCATTATATAGTACAAAACAGTTTCATGTTTGGTTTAAAAGCTTTATATATCTGATATTATTTGGATTTGATCTTAATCAATTCTAGAATTGCGTGTTATAGTAACTTGGTAATGTCTATAGAAAAGTTACAAAATATAATATTTAGTATTATAATAGACTATTCTAAGTAACGATAAGATGTTAAAATCATCGCTTTATAAGGTAATCTACCAGGGACTGGTAAAAGAATACGAACTTTCCTTTTTTCTCATTCACTTCCATCACTAGGCCAAAGCCTAGAATATTAGCTTTTTCCACTTCATTACCTGATGCATTCTTTGGCACATACGTTATGGCTACAATGGCATGTTGGATATTATTTGACGTTATTTCAACTGCTTTAAGAGTTAATTGAGAAGTCTTGTCATTATTCTGCCAATCTTGTTCCATGTTACTCATAGGCTTCCACATAGTTATGTCTTCGTAATCTACACCAATAGCGTAGGGGCTTAAAACAATTTGAGGAGTACCATAAAAATATTCTCTTATTGCATCACGTTGCTGTGATCTCTTAAAGACATCATCTACCTTAACAACACCATCAAGAATTGGTGCCCTCAATACAAAGTTTCCGATCAATGGTTGTAGATGAGTTTTCATATTTTTCCAAATTTGGTCATTTTCATCTTCACACAATACAATTAAGATATTAACGTTAAATTCTTTAACAATGTGCTTTAACTCAATAAAATCATCATCAAATACACTTAATGGAGGTGAGTCTATTATAGTACCTGATCTGCATACCAGAGAATCTTCTTCCAATCTGTTTCTCACATCATTGGCTAATTGGGTAATTACATTCATATAAAGTTTTCTGTTTTCAGAAACATTTTCCAATCCAAAATTTCTTACTAGTGGTTGTTTACTGTGTAATGCAGTAGCACCGCTTGTCATACTCTGTCCCCAAGTTGCACTTTGAGCGTCCAATATATCTGATATAGGCGTTGCTGTTAGACAACCTGGCATTGATAATATACCATCCTGAGGATTTGTGTTAACATAAAGTGGTTGATATGGTTTAGATTTTATGGCATATGATGCTAATGTTCTACACAGTGATGTCTTCCCAGAACTAGATTTTCCAACAACCATAGCTCTAAATCCATCGAAACTTAAGCCTCTCATCTTTTCAAATGCAAAATGCAAATTATAAATATATTGTTGTGAATTATTTCTTAATATATTCAACTCTTTGGAGGCTAATTCAGGACATTTCCATTCCAGTTTTACATCTTCAACAGCATATATTGGAAACTTCCAATTTTTAAAAGAATAATTAATATCGTTAGCTAGTTCAGTACCAAAAATTTCAGCAATACCTGATTTTATTTTTAAATCTAATTTAGTTTCACTAGATAATTCGATTCGCCATTCAGAACCAGCTGGGATATTTAATTGCTGTATTTCATTACTCGCATCAATTAATGAGTCTGTTAGTTGATTGTTGTCAGTCAGGCCTGGTAAAACACTCATATTTTATTGTATAAATAGCTTTGGGAAATTTATGGGAATGTACAAATTAATTATATACTTCTAGCTTTTAATGCTCATGTTTTGCTATATATTTATGCAGGTTACCATTTACATTCTTAAATCTAAATCGTTTCTTGTATTGTTTCAAAATAGCCGAATATGCTTTTCTTAAAGAAAATTTACAGATATTCATTATAAAAATAATTTGTTAAAACATCCAAGATAAAGTAAACTAGTAATAACGATTACCTCAAATTATTGCAATAATTTATTAAATTATCAACACATATACACCATTCTCAAGATTTTTTATAGAAGACAACTATGTTTTGAATGTATTGATTAAATATATATAGGGCTTTAAAAAAAATATTGGAATTTTATTTAATAGTATAAACTTTATTTTAATCTTCGAACAAAATTATAGAAACTTAGGAACAAAAAAATATAACTTCAACGATGGTGTATACATTTTTGTCCAAAAAAGTTGATAAAATTAATAATTCAATGTTCATTAAAGCATTAAGAAAATAAGCATACGTAAGAACCTAGAAGAAGCAAATTTAGTAAACAATAATAGTTATTGGTCATTATTTTAATGTGGTTGTTAGCTTATATCCGTCTGATAAGCAGCTCTTTATATTATCAATCTCTATTTTTAGAAATAAACTTTGGATCGGATCTGAGCACCCATTCAGTCCAAGACCCGTCATAAACAGTAATGTTTTGTAATCCAGCAATCTCTAAAGCTGTTTTTATAATTACACTGGTAACACCAGTGCCACACATTACAATTGTAGGCTTATTTTCGTCAATTGTAATGTTTAAGACAGAACATGCTTTTGATATTTTCTCCTTCATAGCTTCTTTTGTTTCTGGATAGCTTTGGTTGGCAAAGTCAAGTACATCAGTAAAAGGCAATGGCTGAACACCAGAAATATGACCTGAGGGCATACCAGGCCTTGGTTCTGGTGCCTTTCCTTCAAATCTAGCCAATGATCTGGCGTCGAAAGCATTATAATTTTTGGATAATTCACCTGAAGTGACTAATTTCATCATAGTTTCATAAGAAACTACTTCAGAATTTTTCAAATTAATGGTTGAGATATATTCAGTTGGGGGGTAAGGCGATTCCTTTGTTACTTTAGTGGTTTCAATTGGATGTTCCAAATCTTTATAAATATGGAAATTGTTCAATAAATAAATTGAAGGATGACCAAAGATTCCTAGAGTCCATGCACAACGAGGTGCACTAAAATTGCCAATTCTATCATAAACTACTAAAATATCATCTTTCTTTACCCCTAATTTATTCATGGATTTATTGAAAAATTGCAAGTCTGGTAGCATATGGGAATATGGAGAATTAACATCCTTAATGGAGTCAATATCGAAAAATATCGATCCTGGAATCCTTTCAATCTCTTTAAATTCTTGAAATCCATTTCTATTCAAATTTGGTAGAAACCAAGTTGCATCAACAGGGATGACTCTTTGAGATTTAGTTGTTTTTAATAATTCGACAAATGATGCTGGATTGATGATCTTAAATAAGGACATTGTCGTAACTATGTGTATAGTTTGATGTGTAATGAAGCGTATGTATTTATATTTGATGATTTACTTTTTTTTTTAAAAGCTCCTCGGAATTTGAAATTTATAGAGGACTACGAAATTTTGTTAAAAGAATTGATTGGATAAATAGATAGTACTTCAAAAAGTCTTCTTATTAAGATATACAAAAAATTTAAGATGCTTATCTATGGTCTAATATAATCCATCTAGGGTATAGTTCAAAATTTATCTAAAAAGTATAATTTTAACATAATGTATACCAATATATGTATTTTTGATTTTAAAATATATAGTTTATCTTGTTATAGCGGTTATAAATAAATAGATGTAAGAAATTTAAAAATCAGCTGATTTGACAAGTACCAGACTATATATAAGCTATTCAAGTTCAAAATAAAAAAAAAGTGTAGATGTGATAGACTAAATTAGCAAATATATAAGAGATTATCTTTGGCTTTTTCAGACCAATGTCATTTATAAATAACAATTCAAGAATTAAGAAATCTATTATGCTATTTTAACGTCATATAATATGCTTATCACAAATGCATTGTTAAACTTCAACCCATATTTTATGCATATCTCCAAGCACAAAATATATTTTACGTAAATTAGCGAAAAGGGAATTTGACAGTTTACTTTTAAAAAGGGATATTGATTTAAATTTTTCAATTTTTGGTAAATGTTCAAAATAAGAATATGCAATGCGTAGCTATAAACAGCTCAACATATATATATGGGTATATATGTCATCAACAGCTGCTTAACAAACAATACGATTTTATAAGTGTAACCGGTCCAATAACGCTTCCTCTAACGCTGAATTACTAACACTTACTGTTGAAATAGTATCATTTTCACCTAATTCAGCATTGTTACTCGTTGGTTTCTTATAATTTAAAATTTTAGAGGATTGTAATCTCTTTAAGGCATCTATTGTATCATCTGATTTTTCATTATTAACTAACTTAGTATTAGAGGTTTCTAAATTATCCTTTCTTAATTGGCCAACATCATTAAAAGTCATTATAGTTTTAGGATCCATGTAAGGTTGAGTAAATTTTTTCGAAATTTCTGAATCGTCTTGAGTAGAGGATACTTCTGAATTTAATCTCATCATAAGAGTGTCTTGCTGATCATTTTTAGATGCCATATATTCTTGTAGTATCTTCAAATGATTTGAATATAATTTATAACTTCTTTGTTTTAAAAAATCAATAGGTACATCTAATTGTTGTGATAGTTCACTCCAATCCACTTTCTCCTTTTGAGAAGTCAATTTTGACATGATCGACCATAGTTGATCTTCCTTTTGAGTGTCCCATATGATTGCAGGAGGATCAACAAACCCTTGAGGTCTTTTGCCCTTGACTCTTATGTATACAATGGTATTATTGTTATTCATTGATAATATTATTCTTGTTCTTCTCCTTATTCTTATTCTTATTATTGTTATTATAAAAAGTGGAATGATTAGATTTGCGTATTATTAAGATGCTCGGTTTTAAAAAAAAAATTTAATAATCCTATTTTATTATAAACGATAAGTAAAAAAAAAAAAAGATTAAAAATATGTGATGAGTCTGAGCCAGTATTCTACATTAGTTGAAGATCAAATACATATTCAATTAAATAATTATGATTGGTATATGGATCGTCCCAGTAGACTTGATGTGAGTCATGGAGATAGTTTGCCTATGAATAAATTTGATCAAATTCCTATTATCAGAGTGTTTGGTAAACTACTAAGTGGTCATCAGGTATTATGCCATATCCATGGAGTCTTTCCCTATTTCTTTGTCCCTTATAATGGAGAAATAAGTGACTCCTCAGTAGTGATGAATCAAAAATGTGCACAGTTACATAAAGTATTAGAAAGACGAAGTCTTAATGGAAAAAATGATTCAAACAATTTGAAAAATGTGGCGAATGTATCAATAGTGAAGGCAATTCGCTTTTACGGGTATCATAAAGACTGGGAATTGTTTTACAAGATATCCTTTTTAAACGTTTCTGTGATGACTCAGGTATGTGAATTATTTCGTGAGGGTAAAATATTTAAAAAATCAGTAGATACTTTTGAAAGTCATATCCCTTATCTATTACAATTCAGTTGTGATTATAATCTATTTGGATGTCATTGGATGTCATTAGAAAAATGTTATTTCCGTGATCCTGTTTTAAATGATATCTTAGATATAAATAATTTAATGTGGGATGATAAAATCGGTAACTTTTTAAACAAGTTTTGTTCGGAAGATATGGTTCTATCCCGTACTGAGTTTCCTCGAATGGGTAATGGGTTATTAGAGATAGATGTGGTGGCCCAACATATCCGTAATAGGGATGAGCTGGAACTTGTTAAAGATGGCGGAATTAGTTCCACAAGAGGAGTAAAACGCGAAGTAGCACGATTAAGGGAACTGTACGGATTAGGTAAGTTTGTGGCGCCTAAAGAGCCATTTCGGAGCAAGAATGTGTCAGAAAGCGGGGAAGAAAAAACAGGCGAGAATGTTCTCAGAGAAGTTCGGAGTATGTTTGGTAAGCGGCTAGACCAGATCCGGAAACCGATAAATGCTATTGGGGAATTATGGCGTAAAGATTTACCATTTCAGGAATCAGCAGGTAATAGCTTGCCATTTACAGTAACAGATACGCCAACGTCTGTGAACGAAATTGGAAAAACGAATTTGCAAGGAAATCAGCAAAAGGATCATCAAGATCTAGTACTTTCGGAATCTCCTGACAAGCTGCTAACTAATAACAAAAGATTAGCATCTTTGAATATTTCCAATGGATCTTTTGATAATACAAGTGCTTTCAAATATAAAAAATTAAAAATAGGATACAATGATATTCTTAATGAGATTGAGCAAATATATCATAAGCCTAAATACAAGTATGATGCTCCGTTTTACTCCAACCCGTTTGATAAAAAAAAATCATTGTATACTTATGGAGGTCGTAAATTTAATGTAGGGATCAAACATCCTTTATATAGGCGAACTGTCAAGTATCAATCCAATTCTGTTCGAATGAAAGAAAATGCAAGACCTAGATATATCGTTAAATGGAAATATATACGACGCCCACCTTCATTTGCTCAAGTTTGGAAAGATACAATAACCTTAGCTAAAGAAGATATGGAAAGAAAAAATAAGATAAATAAAGAATATAATCGAAGTTTATGCGAAGAAAAAACAACAACTTCAAGCTTAATCAATAATAATCCACCAACACATTTTAGTATGGAATGTTTTGCCACTTCTTCAATTGGTAAATTATCTGATCCGCAGAAAGATGAAGTAAAGTTTGTGATATGGCAATTAGATGCAGATAGTTATCCTCTATCACTTGGTACATGTCATGAAGGCATCTTAGTAGTAGGGCATTCAACATTAGAGAGGCAATTGAAATATTTCGATTTAGGTGGATTACGTGTTGCTGCTTATGACAGTGAGAATGATTTATTTGATGCGTTGATGGATTTGGTGTTATTATTTGATCCGGATATTCTTAGTGGGTATGAAATACAGAATGGATCATGGGGATATGTTATGGAACGTTGTAGAGCAATATATAAATATGAATTAGCGGATGAATTGTCGAGAATTAAGGCCAGTTCGAACAAATATTTCAAAAGAGAAGGTGAAATCAATGTAGTGGGTAGATATGTGTTTAATATTTGGCGACATATGAGACATGAAATACGTCTTACAAGTTATACTGTGGAGAATGTAGCATATGAAGTACTAGGTCAGAGGATTCCCCGATATTCTCAAGATACGTTAAATGAGATGTGGTTTGATAAGAGTATTCGTCAAGTGGCTACACTTTTAAAATATTGGGTTGTGCGACTGAAAATTAATGTTAAATTATTGATACATTTTCAACTAATACCAAGAATCACAGAACAAGCAAGGCTTGTAGGAATTGATTTCCGTTCTGTGTATCATCGTGGGTCCCAATATAAAGTGGAATCATTCTTAACACGTATTACTAAAAATGAAAATTTTTTATTATTCTCACCTAGTCGTTCTCAAGTACGTGCACAAAAGGCATTGGAATGTATTCCCTTGGTGATGGAACCTGAATCAAGTTATTATCAAAGTCCGGTACTTGTATTAGATTTCCAATCATTATATCCTTCGATTATTTGTGGGTATAATTATTGTTATTCTACCATGTTAGATGAAAATAATAGACTAGACGTAAGGTCGAAAAACGTATCACCCAATGGAGTAGAATTTGTAAATACAACTATCCGGGAATCTATACTTGGTCGAATGTTACAAGAATTATTAGCTTGTCGTGTAATGGTTAAGAGCACTCGTAATGAATTGCGTACGCATGGTGGTGAAGCAATCAATGCAGCTGCACAACTGGATGGTCAGCAACAAGCACTTAAACTCTTGGCCAATGTTACTTATGGGTATGCTGCAGCCTCCTTTTCAGGTAGAATGCCTTGTTCTTTGGTGGCTGATAGTGTAGTAGAGACAGGAAGAGAAGTATTACGATCTGCCATTGCCTTAATTGGAGAATCAGAAAATGTTAAACGTTGGGGGGCGCGTGTGGTTTATGGTGATACAGATTCATTATTTGTTCATTTACCTGGTAAAACTCATTCTGATGGGTTCCGAATTGCTAAAGAGATTGTTGATTCCATTAACGCATGTAATCGTGCACCAATACAAATTAAATTAGAAAAAGTGTATCAACCAAGTCTATTGTTAGGTAAGAAAAGATATGTTGGATATGCACAGGAACATTTAAATGGGCCCATTACTTTTGATGCCAAGGGAATTGAAACTGTACGTCGTGATGGATGTCATTTACAACAACGTATTGTGGAACAATGTTTGCGAATATTATTCGATTCAAATGATCTTTCTAAAGTGAAGGAGTATTTACGTGAAGAATTTGATAGGATAAGAAATGGGTTAGTATCACTTCCTGAGTTTTTCTTTGCACGTGAAGTGCGGTTGGGTCATTATCGTAGTAACAAGACAGCACCTGCTGGAGCACATGTAGCTATGAGGCAAGCTAAGAATGATAAACGTTCTAGACCACAATATCGAGAACGTGTTAAATATGTGGTAGTTAAGGGAGCTCATGGAACTACCTTAAGAGACCGTAGTTTAACGCCTTTGGAATATTTAGATGGTAATTATGAATTAGATTATGAATATTATGTGGGGAAATGCTTAATTCCACCTTTAGAGAGATTATTCAATTGCTTAGGTATTAGTGTAAAAGGATGGGATCTGGAATTCCGACGAATTGTGGGGAACACAAATAATATATTTTTTGAATCTGCATTATGTGTACATTGTCGTGTACGATCACGCAAGAAGGATGTTGATGGTGTTGGATGGTCACAATTCTGTGATGAATGTTCACAGGATCGACAGAAATTATGTGTAGATTTGCTTACTCAGAAACGTAATTTGGAGACGAAACATGCATGTGTTAATTGGAAGTGTCGCGGTTGTAATTTTGCTTATACTGGTGATATATTAGATGCTGGAGCCGCGGAGAGGTGTATTTCGGCCGAGTGTCCTATATTTTTTGAACGGGTCTCGGCCGAACAGTTAGAATTGCTTAATAAAGGGTTAGCTGAGCTTAACGAATGGTAATAGATGAAGTTGATGTAAATCAAATTGGAAGGGGGGGGGGGAGGAGATATGTGTTTATATATATAAATGCATAGATAGATAGATAATTAAAGATTCGTATTTGGGATAAGGATTGCAGATATAGTCATCAATACGTTCTCTTTATGCTATTGTATATATTTTCGTGGCTTTATATAATTTCTTTTTTATTTTAGTGCTAAAAGTTTGTTGATGTTACAAAAAATAATAGGTATGGAACATAATGCATGATTGAGATAGAGAATATTAGATACAACTAACTATGGGTCAGAGGATATTCGACACAGCCATCTATTTATAACAAGAGAATCCATCTTGTAGGCGGTGTGTTGAACGTAAAATATTACGTACTAAGTAATATTGTTATACAACCTGCATCTCTCAGAATATAAATAGAGCTCGTTTTTATATACTTCGATAGTATTATATACGTATTTAGCTCAGGGAAGACACTTATAAGAATAGTTAATATCATAAAGAATCGACAAACTATTTATAAAAAGAGAATCCGGCTACTTAGAGGTGTGTCGAAGGTAAAAATATTACAAACTAAGAAATGTACCTGGTTTCTTTAGAGTATAAATGGCACACGCTTTTATATACTCTTGAATATTTTATAAACTTCATTTAGCTTTAGGAAGAATATATTTTAAGGATGACTATGATCACAAAGTGTTGGTATGATATGACTTGTATATTGAGTTTAAGTTCACCCGATATTGTTTTATCGTTCACTCACTCAATATACTTTATAAACCTCTACTTGTTAGATATTTATGATCTTTATAGACAAAACAGTAGATATACTGTCCTAGGATAAAAGAAAGTATAATGTGAAGATTTGTTGCTAATAAAAAACTTCCAATTGGCTAATTACTTGTCGTCAATTGGAGTACCTCATGTAACTATTACAGGGTATACCAAACATAAGAGACATACAACACTTGTGAGGTTAATTAGGTGACAAGAATTATTCTTTACATTATGACTGGAAATAACACCAAAACAAATGGTCATAATATCGTACATAATTTTTATATTAAATGTTTGTTATATACTTTTTACAAGACTATATATATGTGTGTGTTGAATAATTGTACTCAGAACAATGCAACATAAATGTTTTTTTCTCGAAATTTTAAATTTTGGAATACTAAATATAAATTACAAATAACAAAAATATAAATAAGACTTTTTTTTTTCTACAAAATTGTAATCTTTATTTATGAATCAGTAAAGATATAGTTTCTTTGGAATGAGCAATTAATATTTTATTTTTTGTCCAAATTCACGCTTATAAAATTACCAACATTTATTACAAAGATATTATCATTTGTATTGTCAGATCTGTGGGGCTTTGTGTCAATTGCTAATAAAGCATGAATATCGTCATAATTGTGGCTTTATACAACAACTAATAATAACTTAATATGAGTAATAACCCAACATGGATTAAGCATAGGGGGCCTCACTACTAAAAATACCCAGGTAGTGATAATCAAAACGTATTAGGATGTGAGAGATTCTATTTTAGTATCACACAATCAACTAGTTGATGATAGATCTGTGTATTTTTTGGAGTATAAATCACCACGAAAATAATCCAAAAGTT
This sequence comes from Henningerozyma blattae CBS 6284, assembly GCF_000315915.1. Classification (NCBI taxonomy): domain Eukaryota; kingdom Fungi; phylum Ascomycota; class Saccharomycetes; order Saccharomycetales; family Saccharomycetaceae; genus Henningerozyma; species Henningerozyma blattae. Next base: position 338,733 of record NC_020188.1, read on the forward strand.
TAAAACTGTTCATTGTATATTATATATATTCCCTTTCCTGAAGGAGTGAGAAGATTTTTCTATACTAAACAATATATAAAAAAATTATTCCATAAACAAGTTAACAAAGATAGTAAACAATGAACATTAATAAATTGAACAGTACTAACGTTGGTCATTCTTGACTTGATAAAAGGCAACGTTATTATCCTCCAGTCACGTGACACGCCAGAATCTCTTCAAAAATGTCACGTAGTGTGAGCTACGTTAGTCACGTGTATAAATCAGGATCACGTGATAACGGAATGAACATGTAGATTAACAAGTAAGTGAATCATGAACATAAAATCTATTTAAGAATCTAAAGCTAAAAGGAATAAATTAGAGGGTTAAAGTAGAACAAAGAGGTAAGAACCAGAAAACAAAAAGGACGAAATACAAAAGATGGAAGTGTATAGTGAACAAATCGGAACGTAATAATAATAATATTTAACTTACATAGGCTCAGGTATATAGTTGTATGGTTTAATAAACAGTTGGTATTGAACTAGGAGCCAAAAAGATATACTACTGGGAGTAACAAAACTAAAAATTGTTACACAGCTCACACTATGTGAGCAACATAAAAAAAATTAAAACTGCGCAAGCCCGGAATCGAACCGGGGGCCCAACGATGGCAACGTTGGATTTTACCACTAAACCACTTGCGCTGACTGGACGAGTCCGGAGTCGAACCGAAGACCTCTCCCATGCTAAGGGAGCGCGCTACCAACTACGCCACACGCCCATATTATTCTGATTCTTTATTGTAGACACAACTAAGGAGTACAATACACTTAAATAGTAACTATCAAAACTTAACTTAAAAATCTTATTAACTTAACACCAGTTAACATTTCGAACTTATAAATATAAATTGTTGTCTTTTTAAACTAAATAACTATGTGAAAGAACTATAAATTTATGACCACGCAGCTGCAACGTAGCTTTCCCATTTTACTTTAATTGGACTGCTTATAAACTTACTTACAAGGGTAGGAGTGCACAGTTTAAGTAATGCTGGCTAACTAGTAGAGATTATGCATCGAACCGATATTCACAGGTATGCAACTAGCAGATGCTCAGTGTTATGTATAATTTCTAGTTAGCAACTTGTAGATGAGTATAAAGTCAATCTCGTCTACAACACGTGTTATGCTGTAAAACCGTCTAAGCGCCGTCGCCTTTCACGTAATACTTACAAGAAATCAGTACAAGAGAAGCCTCGAGAGAGGACAGATCGGCTGACCACAGCTGAGAAACAACTATTCAGCAGGCGTGGAACATCAACTGTAACCACTGAATCTTCACCCACTTCTGGTTCATCTCGGACATCGATTAGTAAGAATGGCACCTAGGTTTCAATGAACGTATCTGTCATTTGGCTGCTAATTTATATGGTCCGACCTTAGACTGGTTCATGACCTTCTCTGGCAATCACGATGTGTCCGAAATGGCCTTTGACACCTTCAAAGAGGCTTTTAAACAAGCCTTCCAAGGTAAGTTTGACTCCTATGATGTTATTCAGAAGCTTTCCTCGTTACTTGTGCTTACCCTAGATTCTACCCTCGCCTCTGATTCGTTTACGCTGTTACCTGCTGATATCCGCCAAGATTTTGCTACTACTGTAACTGATACTCTTCCTCCGAATGCTGGTACTAAGTCATACTCACATAATATTATCTTAAAGGAGGGAGGACGACCACCTCGTTTAGCTCCGTACTCGTTTAACACCGAAATTAGAGAAAGAATGCCGCCAAATTGTTGAAGATTTGTTAAAAAATCAATTTATCAGTGAGAGTAAATCTCCATACTCATCACCTGTACTATTAGTTAAGAAAAAAAGACGGTAGTTTAGGTATGGTTGTCGATTCAGAGAGTTAAACAAAGTTACAGTTAAGGTATCCCTTTCCATTACCTCGAATAGACGATTTGTTAAGTAAACTCTGCGATTGTGTTCTTTTTACCACTCTGGATCTACATTCGGGCTATCATCAGATTCCACTAGATCCGGATAGTGAAGAAATGACCTGCTTTACTACCCCTTTTGGCCACTATTAATACAAAGTAATGCCGTTTGGCTTATGTAACGCCCCAGCTACCTTTTTCTAGATACATGCAACGGTTATTAGGCAATATTCCTAATGTTTTTGTTTACTTAGATGATATCCTAATTGCCTCGGAAGATAAGGAATCTCATCTTCAAGATATCCGCAAAGTGTTACAAATCTTGAAGAAGGAAAATTTGGTATGCAAAAAGAAGAAATGTCATTTCTTACAAGAGTCTGTAGAATTCCTAGGATTCAGCTTGGGTAAAAACGGTATTATGGTACAACAAGAAAAAAATTCAAGCAGTTAAAGAGATGCCCACGCTAAACACAATTAAATCAGCTCAATCCTTTCTGGGAATGGTAAACTATTATAGGAATTTTATTCCCCAGTGCTCATTGTTGTCCAAACCTATTATTGAATTTATTTCTAAAAAATGTGATTGGTCCAAGAAACAAGATCAAGCAGTTATTACTCTAAAACAAAAATTATGCTCAGCACCCGTACTAGTCCCATTTATTCCTGGTGACGAATACCGTCTTTCTACAGATGCTAGCACTATCGCTCTTGGTGGGGTACTAGAACGTTTGGGACAACTTGTTGGTGTAATTGGTTATTTTTCAAAAACTACTCAAGCACATTATCCGGTTGGAGAAATAGAGTTGTTGTCTATCATTCAAAACTTACAACACTTCAAATACTATCTACATGGACACCACTTCATCTTAAGAACTGATCATATATCCTTATTGGCATACAGAAATAAGAAAGAACCCTCTGCAAGAATTTCACGATGGTTAGACTTCTTAGCTGAGTTTGATTTCACCTTAGAATACATTAAAGGATCACTTAATCATGTCGCAGATGCCTTAAGTAGACCGGCTACGAAAAATGAGATTACCACTAACGAAGTTAGTAAAGTTGCAATAATTGAAAAAATTGAAGATCCAACTTTGGTATTTCCAATAAACAGTATAGAGAGAATCACCCCAGTTGATTGGTATGAAGATTGGATCCAAGACCCCTGGTCCGCTGCAGTTTTGGTACATTTAGGTTTGATTCAAGATGTCAAGATTAATCCCATTGATAAGTCGTTGTTTGATAAGTATATTAAGAAACTCAAGCTGTCCAAAAAAGCTATGGCTCGATACAAGTTTGATGACCAAATATTATATTATGATGATAGAGTCTGTGTACCCTGCTCCAGACGTACCGAACTACTAAACATTTATCACGATAACATATTGCATGGTGGTCATTTTGGTGAAGTTACTACGATTAATAAAATATGCCCTAATTACTATTGGCCTTCAATGACGGTAGATATTCGTACTTATATCAAAGGATGTTTACAATGCCAAATTATGAAAAAATTTAGACCTAAGAAAGATGGACAACTGGAACCATTAGATATTCCACAAGGACGTTGGCTAGAATTGTCAATTGATTTTGTTACCGGACTTCCAACTACTCAATCTCAGAACGACATGATCATGGTTGTAGTTGATAGGTTTTCTAAAAGAGCCCATTTCATCGCCACTCAAATATCCTTAGGATCGGTCGGTACGTTAGACTTATTTTATCGGTTTATTTTTGCTTATCATGGTTTTCCAAGAACGATTGCTTCAGATAGAGATATTAGATTCACCAGCTCGTTTTACAAAGAAGTGACAGAAAGACTAGGCATCAAATTATTACTATCTTCCTCTAATCATCCACAAACAGATGGTCAGACGGAAAGCGTTAACAAAACCTTAGGTCGGTTACTAAGAAGTTACTGTTCACAAGATCAAGATAATTGGGGCCATTTTCTCCCTCAGGTTGAATTCGTTTACAATTCGACGTTCCAACGTTCTATTCGAGCTTCACCATTTGAAGTAGATTTAGGTTACATACCCAACGAACCATTACTAGACATTGGTAATGAACTGTTGGCGCGTAATCTATCCGCTGTTGACTTATCAAAAACCATCAAGGCGATTTCTCTAAGAACTACAGATTTCCTCAAGCAATCACAAGAGGATATGGAATCACATGCGAATGAAACTCGAACGGTCAATGATTACAAACTCGGTGAATATGTGTTACTGCACCGTGATGCATATTTTACTGGGGGAAGGTACTTAAAGATCCAACCCATATTTTTAGGACCATTTAAGATTGTAAAAATAGGAAAAATCACCATTGAACTTGATCTGCCATCCTCCTTTAAGAAACATAGGGTTATCAATATAAAATGGATAAAAGAGTTTGTATTAGACAAAGATAGGTACCCAAAAAGTCTACCAAGAACCTCGATTGAACGAATACAGCGTGCTCAGGAAATAATTGCAGTCATAGGTTACGATGTGGAAAGCCACGAATACTACTGCAAGATGAAAGATGTTGATCCCACTCTAACCTGTACATACTCGTTAGAAGAATTTAATAAGTTAACAAGCTCAAAGAAATCATCGTTGTTAAACAATTTCAATACGCTTGTGAATACAAATTAAAGAGGGGAAGATGTTGTAGACGAGGTTGACTTTATACTCATCTACGAGTTTGCTAACTAGAAATTATACATAACACTGAGCAACTGCTAGTTGCATACTTGTGTGCTGGAATATGATTATATCATTTTCTATTAAGTGGTAAAACACTTTTTATCACCTGACTTATTGTTTAAAATGTGTTTTTTCTTTTTATATCGAAAAACACTATTTAAGAAATATATTCATTTTAGTTATAGTATTTACTATATATGTCTAAATAAAATAATCGTCTTTACATCTTAAACACTGTATAACAATGTCTAACTCTCTTGAATCCCAGTGGAATTACACAGAATAAGATAAGTAAGTTATAGTTATAAGAATAATCAGGGTTATAGTCATCTGTAAAATACTAGCCAGATCACTATATAATAGGAATTTTGATTTTATATCTAAATAATAAAGAGTGTTTTGAAAAAACTAAAAATGATTGTGGTATGCTATGGAATCCTTTTTTTTTTTCACATGTCAGACTACAATCTATTTAATTATCAATAAAGAATATGTTCCTGATGGAAAAAACATAATGTAAGAGCTCTTATTGATTATTCATCTAATACTAAAGGACTATATGTGAATGAAAAACTACATCTTATTATTAGCTTATAACTAATTATACTGTATCTGAAGACATTTTATTGCGTTAATTCAATTCTATATGAATGTATTGATTAAACCAACCTAAATATTTAGATGATTCGGGATACTTAAAAACAGATATATGGTAATGCTTATTAATGTTCCACATTTGATAGAAGTACTTATGAGTGTAAATAATACTAAACTTTCAAGTGTTTTATTCAATAGAATATTATAGTATTACGTTAATTTCACATGCAATATATCATTATAAATGTATAATTGATTCCAAGTAAAATAAATTTTAATTACGTATCGTATTTAACTTGAAGAAAACCATTTCTAGATAATTCAAACACTAAAGCAAGGGCTCAAATCAGGCAAACGCTAAACACTATAGGGGAATTCTTTGTAGATTAAAACTACTCTTTGAGAAATTTTCACTGACAGGTTGTTGTGTTTTTTTTCAATTTGCGGAGTTTTAGCTGTGGGAATCTAGTGCGGCATATTGCTGGCGCGAGAGATTCGCTGTAAAACTTCGCATTGATCATCGATGACAGCAAATAATACGCAATGAGTGAAAAATATTTGATATAAAAGAGAAGCAAGAACCTTGGTTTTTGGAAAAATTATATTTGAAGTTTAGTTTTATTGTAAAGAATAAGATATCATCAACAAAATAACACGAAATCCTCTAATATCAATGTCTTCAACTAATACTTCAAACTGTAACAACTGTCAAGATTGCCAATGCAATGTCTGTGAATGTTCAACATGTGAATGTTCTCAATGCCCAGGAAAATTATGTAAATGCATAGATTGCGAATGCACAGATTGCAAATGTTCTGAAAAGAACAATAATAACTGTGGATGTTCAGAAAAGCCAAAAAACAATTGTGAATGCTCTGAGAAAAAAGACAATTGTGAATGCTCTGAGGTAAAAACCAATTGTGAATGCTCTGAGAAAAAAAACAGTTGTGAATGCTCAGCTGAAAAGAATACTGCCTGCAAATGTAATGGCAGTAAAGATTCAAGTTGTGCATGCCAAGATTGCTCCTGTGCTCCAGCTAAATGCGGCTCTTGCTCTCCATGCAAGTGTGAAGAATGCAAATGTCCTACAAAGAAGGGATGCTCATGCTAATTTTTTCTAAACATTTCTAACTTTCGATCTAATTCTGCATTCATTTTCACAACATACCAAAACAGTGATTCTAAACTGTATATTTTTTTATCTAGCATATATACATACCAAGTGTATATTTTCAATATATTTTTAAGAATTTTATTCTTATTTATAAAAATTACTCTCAAAGTCTAGTAAAAATCGATTTAGTTGTACACTATATCTTGCTCAGATTATCAGTTACAATTATTATAAAGAAGAAAAAAAGAATATATTCATTTTTGTATTGTAAAATGTACCTGATATTGTGCACCCTGCAAGAATTTTAAAATTTAGTCTTGCAAGTTGCACATAAAAATATTAATGGAAATAGGGGAACAGAATTTGAAAGCAAAATGGTATCAAAAGGGAACTGCTCAGAATATTTTCTTGTTTTTTTCTTTTGTTTTTTTTATATCCTCAATTAATAAAATAAGAGAGCTAATTACTACTTAAACAGACTAAAATAAGATCTGGAGGGAGTTGAAACTATACTCCGAGACTTTGGAAACAGATGTTGCCATAGCAACGCATAACGCGAGCCATTCGGATAAAGCTGCAACTTGGGCTGTTTCTCTGTTGGCGGGGTTTAGCCGGATTTACAACAGTATATGATGTAGATACAGCCAAACGGTTGTTCATATTAATTTTACAGTTAAAGGGAAATAAAGCAAGCTATTATTTGAGTAGGAGTGGTAATCCAGGTTGGTTAATGGATCTGCATCAAATGCGGTTCCAAGAATCTCTGTATGATGAATCTCTGTATGATGAATCTCTGTATGATGAATCTCTGTATGATGAATCTCTGTATGATGAATTTCAATATGCTTACGAAGTGGCGTCGTGTGTATGAAGGTAAAGGCCATACACACAATACCTGTTTTGTTAGTATGGTCAGTTATAATGTGGATCTAAGTTGGACAACTAGATTACCCATTTATAACCAATTTGACGTATGACACAGTGCATATTACGCAGTGCATATTACACAGTGCCACAGCGACAGGGCAAGACAAACTAAAGCAAGTAGTAATATGAAACTTGGTTTAGTGAGCAAGATGTATCGGGTTTAACCTAAAGCGAAGAGCAAAGGGAAAAGCCAAAAGGAAAAAGGAAAAAGGAAAAAGGTAAAAGGAAAAAGGTAAAATATCAAAAGAAACAATCCGAGATGCCGAGAATGGACGAGAGTTTCTTGAAAAGGCAAAGAACAGGACGATTGGAATGCCACGGTGTATGGAAGATCTAAAATTAGTAAAGCAAGTAGCAATGGGGCCATGCCGCATTGGGGAATCTTTGAAGACCGGAGAAAGTCTGGGCGATTGCCAGAGGCGGTTGGAAACGGAAAAAGGGAATGCAAAAAGAAATTAGTATTCCGTGGGTGTCACGTGGGCGGCGAGGAAAAGGGGGCGGGAAATTTCATAGATAAGAGGGCTGAAGCGAGCCAGATAAGAGGAAGGCGATAGGGCAGGTGAAAGTGTAGCGAAAGTGTAGCGAAAGCATAGCGAAAGCACAATCACGCAAGCACAATCATTTAGCAATGTCGATGCCATCCAGTTTTGAAACGTCCAGCGAGGAAGTGGACCTGCACCGTTTACCGTTTGGGGCCAAAGTCAAGTACCTCTGCAAACAACAGCCATTAGTGCCTATCGGGTGTCTATTGACTACCGGAGCTGTTGTACTGGCCATGAAGAATGTTCGAATGGGCCGTTCACGCAACGCACAGGTGTGGTTACGTTGGCGTGTGGGGCTGCAGGCGTTAACGCTGGCCGCCTTGGTGGGCGGAGGCTACTACTACGCTGGAGTGGGCGCCTCTGGCCGCACACAGCCTGACCCACAAGAACAGCTCAAAGCCATGCAGAAAAAGACCCGTCGCAGAGAACAGCTGTGGATCGAGGAGCTGGAGAGACGTGACCGTGAGACACGTGCCCGTAAGGAGCGTGCGGAGCGTGCCAGGCAGGGGCCAGAGGGCTCTGGCTCTGGATCTGGCTCTGGCTCTGGCTCTGAGTCGAGCACGTGAGCACGTGAGCACGGGCACGGGCACGAGCACGAGCACGTGATGGGCTGGCGTCCACTCTGTATATATATATATATCTGTATAGCAATGCAACCACATAGCAGTCACCTGACAATCAAATCTCTGTCAATGCCGGCCGTCCCGTCTCAGATCCACAGCGATCTGAAGCTGAGCGACTGGCCTGTCTGCGCAGGCACGGCTGAGTCGCATGGCCTGCGTGGCACTTCTGCACTGCTGCACTGCTCTCCGCACCCTTTGCGTCTGGCATTTCCGCATCGGGAATGCGCATTCCCGAGACGGCCGTCGCAGGCACGCGCGGATCTGTGGGGCGCCGTATGGGGTAATCGCATGCAAATTGCAGTCGCCCTATATTGCACTCCCAAAGAGGCAGCGGCCAATTTACAGCACACAATATCAGCACCCGCGCTGCCGGATTTCGATATGACTGCGCACCCAAAGCGGAAACCCGCCGTGCATTAATAATCTGTGCATTCTGCAATATCTTGTCTTTTTCCCCGATACGGCTGCCACGGCGATTTTCTTTTCCTGATGCAGCGGGGCGTTTCCCATTCTGCACAGGACTCCTTCCTGATGCGGCCGAGCCATTTAGCGTGCGTTTCCCTTTTG